>NC_091759.1:25057624-25212624 GCF_043380555.1 Nothobranchius furzeri | reverse complement strand
TTGGTTTGAAGCAGGATCTGTTTAGGATCATTAGAGCCTCGTTTAAATTCTACACCTGAAACCAATAACATGAAACCTGAGCTTCATGGTTCGTGCAGTCTCATCTGATTCTGTCAGGAGGAGGTAACCCTGCAGCTGATGCGTCTGAAATAACTACAGGATTTAATACTTTTGGTTTTTAAAGCTTCTGAAAATCTGAATCAGCGTTTGCACGTTAACTAACATATTAGAGTTTTAAAAGACTTTTATTTTGTTAAATCCCTTTTCACTGTCAAAATAACACAAATAAATATTTTTGTGAAATCTCGTCCATTTCAGGGGATCAATATTTTATCAGATTGTTGTTTGGTGGTTATAAGTCGTCCCATTTCCTAATATGTTTTCTTTTACTATCTTTATAATCACTTTTTATCAGTTACTTTTTATCATTATTAGCTTTTATTATTTTATATGTTATATATCTTAAATCCTCCAGTGTTTCCTCTGCGGAGCCCTCTGCCTTGGGGCCGGTGGTCAGGGGCGGCGGCGGCCGGGGCGCTCCCCAGGTAGTGCCCGGGCACTGGTGGGGGTTTCTGCCCTACGCCACTGGGCGTCATGGGCCGGTGTATTGGCTGATGCCGTTGATCTGTTGCTGCCAAGGCAGATGGCTCCGCTGATGATGTGTCGTTCATTACCTGACCCATCTGAACTCAGCCTATTGTTTCCTCTGGTGTTCACGAGTGTGTGTGTGTGTGTGTGTGTGTGTGTGTGTGTGTGTGCGGGTGATTGTATGTCCACTTTGGAAGTTGGGTGCGGGAGGGGAACTGTAATTTTTAATTGTTTTATACGTGGGGAGGGGGGCTGGGATGGGAATGTGGGATCTATGGGGCCATTTTAATCTGTAAAGCACTTTGAGTTGCATTTTTTGTATGAAAAGTGCTATATAAATAAAGTTGATTTGATTTGATTTGAAAGGTTAGCTCTATGAGGTCTGTGAGCAGCTTGTTCCTCAGGTTCCTCTCAGGTTCCTCTCAGGTTCTCGGGCTTCACTGAGGTGGAAACATTCTGCAGGAAATGAGTTTCTGTCCGGCTGCACAGACTGAAAGGAGCTTTGATGGGAGGATGAAGCGTGAATGAAATACCACAAATAACTCCCATCTTCTGCTCTTCCTGCTGCGGCCGACCAGCTTAAATAAAGTCGTTCTGTTTTTAGGATTGTTTTAATGCTTTTTACCGATTTTAACTCTAACTGGAGTCTTTACTAAAAACTAGTAAAACACATTCATTTAAATTTTTCTAAAATGCTGGAATAATTAAATATTTTATTCAAATACATTTTCATTGCCTGACCTAAATCTGTGCTAATAAACCTTAAATGAGACCAATTTTATATTTTATCACCAGATTTATAATTTGAGTTTCACCTTTTTTGAAATAAAGTAATTTCTTTGTGAAAATTAGAGATTTTTTCTTGTATTTTTACAGATGAAACTAACGATAAAACTGTTTTGTGAGACTCTAACAGGTTTGTTTATAATCCGCTCTGCCTTACGCCCTGAATCACACTCATCAATAGCAACTGTGTGTGCAATTTATTAATTTATAAGCTAGACAGCAATTTCTAAATAAGACTACAAATTAGACGTCGCATCCATGACGTCACAGCAGAACCTCCTGTCCCCGGGAGCTGCTACTTACCACGTGGCCTCATCAATAGTGATGCTCCTTCTGAAGTCCTGGAAGAAGTTCGCTAAATGAAGCCTCTCTCCCTTCTTCAGACGGACATTTGTAGTCCTTCACCTTTTCACACAAACCCTAAATAGCTCTGCAGCGTTTTCTGGCATCAGAACGTGTTTTTAAAATTCGCGGACAAATTATCAACGGCGCGCAACAAACGGGATTAGAAAATAACTAATATTGGTTTTGTCTTATTTCCGGGGACCCATGAGCCGACCGGAAGGGGAGGAGCTTTGGACTTGTTATTAATTGGCTGCTGTCCGAAGGAACAAAAGAGGAGAAACTAGTTGTGGAGCATCTGAGATGGTCGGGTGGAGTTCCGTGGATGAGGCGCTGCTCTCCAGCTCTGCGTCATTCTAACATGACCGGAGAGTTTGTGCGTAAAGGTCTGCGCGTCTCCGTGGCGCATCACGCGGCTCCGCTGACTCCTCTTCATCGTTTGCAGATCTGATACCACCGAACCCCTCCAGCCTTCTGAACCATGGCCGAGCTCGGATCCGCCCGGCGCCTCCCGCGCTTCGGGTTCCTCCTGATGCTGCTTCTCCTCCCGGGTTCATCCGCCAGGCGGGACCTCTCTGGACCCAACGACACGTGGAGAACTGCAGCCGGATCCGCGCTGGAGGAACCGCATCACCGAACCAACGGGTCCGCGACCCACAAGAAGGCGTTTCCCGTCCTGGATTTCAACTACGAACACGTCCGGATCCCCTTTGAGATCTCACTGTGGATCCTGCTGGCCCTGTTCATGAAACTTGGTGAGTCCAAGAACCAGAACCAGGTAGAGGGAAGGCGTCACATCTGGACTAGAGTTCAGATCTGGACTAGACAGGTCAGATCTGGACTAGATGGGTCATATCTGGACTAGTGGGGTCATATCTGGACTAGACTGGTCAGATCTGGACTAGATGGGTCAGATCTGGACTAGTGGGGTCATATCTGGACTAGACTGGTCAGATCTGGACTAGATGGGTCAGATCTGGACTAGTGGGGTCATATCTGGACTAGACTGGTCAGATCTGGACTAGACTGGTCAGATCTGGACTAGTGGGGTCATATCTGGACTAGACAGGTCTAGACGGGTCATATCTGGACTAGATGGGACATATCTGGACTAGACTGGTCAGATCTGGACTAGTGGTCACATCTGGATCATAGGGGACAGATCTGGACTAGACGGGTCTTATCTGGACTAGTGGGGTCATATCTGGACTAGTGGGGTCATATCTGGACTAGTGGGGTCATATCTGGACTAGTGGGGTCATATCTGGACTAGAGGGGACAGATCTGGATCATAGGGGACAGATCTGGACTAGAGGGGACAGGTCTGGACTAGAGGGGACAGGTCTGGACTAGTGGGGTCATATCTGGACTAGTGGGGACAGGTCTGGACTAGAGGGGACAGATCTGGACTAGATGGGTCAGATCTGGACTAGAGGGGACAGATCTGGATCATAGGGGACAGGTCTGGATTAGAGGGGACAGATCTGGACTAGATGGGTCAGATCTGGACTAGAGGGGTCCGCATCGGACTTCTGAGTCATTCAGGCAACTAAAAGCTCATAACTGAAAGGATGAGCCGAGTCGACACATAAAAGGTAAATTTGCAAATAATGAGAATTTTTATCATTTAAATCTGATCATCAGGATTTTTGCTCCATTCCCAAAATCCCAGTTTTCGTTTCAGCCATAAAGTATTTATTCCAACTCAACCAAGTTTCAGGAAAGTTTGAAGTTTTTTTTCTTTTTAAGTATTTTTAACAAAATCCCCTAAAAAATGGCTTCATTCTCTACTTTACAGAAGATATCGGCTTCATTTCCCATAATGCATTTCACTGTGGCCAAATATTTCACAGGACTTAAGAATTATAACATTCACTGATTAATTCACCAACCATTTAACATCATACATGTTTGAAATAAGTTCAGTTAAAGTTTGAGTCTTTTTGACCGCGCCACTGTCCTAGTGGGCGTGACCCCGCGAGGAGAGTTGACCACTGAGCTGGGTTGATGGTCCACATGGCAGCGGTGAGGCGGTGCTCACTCCTCACCCCTGCTACATGGACCGAAGGGATAAACCATCAACCCTGCTCAGTGGTCAACTCTCCTCGCGGGGTCACACCCATTAGGACAGTGGTGGGGTCAAAAATAAAATGAAATTAGAAATTCCCCAGAGATGCTTTTCAAACAGTTAAATGAGCTATTATTTATTATTTTCCTTGCAGGTAATAAAATGTTTCCTGTTAGTTGACTAGGATTTTAGTTTTACGACGTCTACAGGAATAAAAGTCGTGTTCAGGTGACTTTAGGTGCTTTTACACACCGATCCAGAATCTGAGGGCCGATATCGGTGATCTGAAACGAACTAGCGGTGGTGAGTTCAGGGACCAGTCTGACTCTTTTCTTGTTTACAGACTGTTGCTGGGCGGATGTTTGGTGTCAGCTTCATCATTTTAATTAAAGTTGTCAAACCCAAATAATGAATTAGCCTAATCCAAAGCTTGGCTAATCAGCTGCTTTTATTGTGAAAATTTACTTTTTAAAGACAGAAACTTTTCTTGTTTCCACTTGTGTTTGGTTTTAAAACGAACCTTCCTGTGGAACGAGGCTGCTTTGGGCCTGATCAGAGCCTTTGTGGTGTTCCTAGGGACTTTACTGAAGCACTAATCAGCCCTCTCAGCTTTTTAGGCTTATTTTTAAATCTCCCCGGGAACAAAAATGAAAAATAAAACATTGAGTTTTTATTTAGACTAAAGCCTAACCTGGTTCAGATGTTTCACAGCTATAAAAATCACAAATCGACCAGTTTAAATCACTTTTGCTTTACTGTGAATAAACTTCTGTTTGTGTTTTTATGCATTCGTTCTATTTGGGTTAAATCTGCTGGATTTTATTTTCAGACAATTTTGTCTCTAATCTGAAACTAAATTTATTTAAAATATTCACTTTATTGATTAATTTGTCCCACAAAGTCAGTCGGAGTAAAACTTTGCAGCAGATTTCTGAAACATTCATTTGATTCTTTCTCATTTTTTGTTCAATTAGCTTCTAATAAACTGATCTGAGTTCAGATTTAACTGAAGGATCGTGTAATCAGGATTAGGACAGACTTCCTGTTACCGGCTTAAATCATCTGGTTAACAAGTGTCATCCATCTGATGGAATGAAGGTAAACTGGTTTTAGTTTAACTGGTTTTGGTTACTGGGAGGTCCTATCTGCTGGTCCAGATGTTGTTTCTGAGGGCCGGGCCCGCCTCCGGTCCAGATGCATCACTCGATAACAAAGATGTCAGTGTGCAGGGGGTGAGTCGACAGAACTCGTACTGCAGCGGCGCTGACCTTGGTCACGTGACCCGGGCAGGGGAGGTGGGACTGTCTTGGTTACTGGTTATGAACCCGGAAGCTTTTTCTAGGATCATTTTTATTTAAATGTAGAACTAGAAGCAGCAGGAATAAATGAGTAAATGATGAAGAAACTCGTGAGCTGTTGTTGGCGTTTAAATAAAAAGTAAAGTGTCTCTAGAACATTCTGCTCCCTCTCAGCATCCTTGTTGTTATCCGGCTGTCTGCTGCCGACCCGTAGGAAGTTCCCTCTAGAAATCTGAGATCTGATTGGATGTTTTCCGGTCCGTGATGCGTTCGCTACAGCAGCATCTGTAGTTTCACAAACTCTTTTTTACAAGAAGCTTCCTTGAGATTTCAACCATGATTTCTTCTCTGCAGGGTTTCACATCATTCCCAGAGTTTCCCACGTAGTCCCGGAGAGCTGTCTTCTGATCTTCGTGGGCCTGCTGGTGGGCGGGATCATCAAGGCCATGCATGACAAGGCTCCCATCCTGGACACCAAGTTGTTCTTCCTCTACCTGCTTCCCCCCATCATCCTGGACGCCGGCTACTTCCTGCCCATCCGGCTTTTCACGGAGAACCTGGGCACCATCCTGGTGTTTGCAGTGGTGGGAACGCTGTGGAACGCCTTTTTCATCGGTGGGATGATGTTCGCCATCTGTCAGATCGAAGTGGCCCACCTGGGTGGCGTGAGCCTGCTGTCGTGTCTCCTGTTCGGCTCCATCGTCTCAGCCGTGGATCCAGTGGCGGTTCTGGCCGTGTTTGAGGAGATCCACATCAACGAGCTGCTGTACATCCTGGTGTTCGGGGAATCGCTCCTCAACGATGCCGTCACTGTGGTAAGACCTCTCCTGGTGGTCGCTCCGACTTCGTCTCCAGACTTTAGAATAAGGAACTTTGGAAAATGTGGAAAACGCTGAAACGGTGGGTTTTAGTGTTTATGGATCGTTTTCCTGCAGGTTCTGTATCACCTGTTTGAGGAGTTTTCCCACGCCGGATCTGTGACCATGGGTGACGCCTTTCTTGGCGTCTTGTCCTTCTTGGTGGTTTCACTCGGCGGTATCCTGGCAGGCGTCGTCTACGGGATTGTGGGAGCCTTCACGTCCCGCTTCACTTCTCACTCACGTGTCATCGAGCCGCTCTTCGTCTTCCTCTACAGCTACATGGCTTACCTCTCAGCCGAGGTCTTCCACCTGTCGGGGATCATGTCGTAAGTCTGGGTCCTGTTGACCATGGAGATGTTCTTCATGGAAACAGATTGTTCTTCCTGACAAACTGCAGAAACACTTCTAGAATATTCATGGAGAGTTTCTAGTTCTCCGAAACTTTCAGGTCTGATGTTCAGGACCTTCTGGGTCTGCTTCTGACAGCTTGTTGTCGTATACCACAGAAGACCTTCAGAGGTCTGGTTGTCCAAGATCTCATCTCCTCTCATAACCCCCTCCCGTTTTCTCACATTCCAGTCTGATTGCCTGTGGCGTAGTAATGCGGCCTTACGTGGAGGCCAACATCTCCCATAAGTCCTACACCACCATCAAATACTTCCTGAAGATGTGGAGCAGCGTGAGCGAGACGCTCATCTTCATCTTCCTTGGGGTTTCCACCGTCGAGGGTCCTCACAACTGGAACTGGTTGTTTGTGGTCTTCACCCTGGTCCTCTGCCTCGTGTCCAGAGTGTTGGGTCAGTTTAACCAGAACCAAGTTAACGTACGACCAGAGACACAGATTTTTAAATGATCTGAACCAGTTTTTATCCTTCATGTTCAGATAATCAAACGGCAAACAAAACTCACCAACATCTGAACGTTTACCTTTTAGTTCATCGTTAACTGTTTTTTATACACAATATTAACAAATGTTTATCATTTTTATACTTTCAAAACCTGCTAACTAATCAAATATGTCTGTAAACTAGCTTGTTTTTAGTGAATTAATTTTTTTCTTTAATATAAACAAAAATGATTCATAAATAGAATGTTGCTTTTCCTGCTCATTGTTTTTTGTAATCTGTAAAATGTTTGAAAATGTTTAATTTAAAAATGTTAGAACATTTAAAATGTAATACGCTAGTTAGCTTACAATAAGCTAGTTTGCTAATTAGCATTTTTAATGAGAAAACTGATTTTTTTTACTTAAGAACATGTTGCCCTTGCCCATTAGCAGTTGTTTTTTTATATAATGAAAATCAAATTTAAAATATTTTGCAAAATTCTCATAAAATCTAAGCTAGCTAGCCACCACTTAGCTAGTTCACTAAAATCTAGCTTCTATTTCATTATTTAAATCTGAAACAAGAAACATTTAGATAATTTGATTGGCTTTTCTCTTTATCAGTAATTATATCTCGTTTTAAAGAATTCATTGTTGAACCCACAGCATAGATCAACACAAATTTTATTAAATATGAGAAAATGATTTGTTTAATATCAGTTCAGTTAGCTAGCTGCTTGATGACAATGTACAAACAGAAAAATATTTGTGGTTAGAAAATGTGTTTTTTTTTTGTTTGTTTGTTTGGTTTTATTTTCATTTTGATTTTGATTTTGATGCCATAAATGTAATTTTAATTTTAAAATCTATGAAACTAGAATAGCTGACATGTAGCTAGTTAGCTTTCACCAGCGGCGCTAGCTTCATTATTATTTAACAAACTCTTCATTAAAGTTCATCCTTTATTTTTATAAGATATTTGCTTCTTTAAAACCTGTAAAAGTGACAAAATTAGTTTTTACTTTTAGTTTATGAAAGCTTTGATTAATTTTCAGCATACACATGTGTAACTCTGTTGTCTTTGGGTCTCAGGTGTGGTCGGTCTCACCTTCATCATTAATAAGTTCCGGATTGTGAAACTGACCAAAAAGGACCAGTTCATCGTGGCCTACGGTGGCCTGAGAGGGGCCATCGCCTTCTCGCTGGGATTCCTGCTTCCTGATGACGAGACGAAGCACATGTTCCTCACCGCCATCATCACAGTCATCTTCTTCACCGTCTTTGTGCAGGTGAGGAGACTTTTTAAGCGATAAGTCAGACAGCAGTTTGTGTTTGTTGTGTTTCTGTGTTCAGGGGATGACCATCAGGCCTCTGGTGGAGCTTCTGGCTGTGAAGAGGAAGAAGGAGAGCAGAAGATCGATTAATGAGGAGATCCACACTCAGGTCAGACTTAGTTGGTAACAAAGGAGAAGGACTCAAACTCCTGCTGTTAATTAAACGATGTGTCAGTAACAGATTTCTTCTAAACCTCTCCATCAGTTCCTGGATCATCTTCTGACGGGGATTGAAGACATCTGTGGTCATTATGGACATCACCACTGGAAGGACAAGTAGGCCTCAGCATTCATTCTTTGGTTCTTTCTCATGAATGAAGATGTCGTTTACCTTCTGGCTGACGGCTGTGGCCTTGTTCAGTCTCAGAATGTCTCCTCCTGTGTGATTTTTGAAAACTAGAAGTTCGAAAGAGAAATAAAAAATCAGCCACTGACTTCCTGTTCAGACAACCAGGAAGTTGTTCTGTCAAAATGAATAGAAACATTTTATTATCACAAGTTTTTGTGTGATAAGAGAAAACGGGAAGGTGAGCTGCAGTGAAGCAGGAAGTTACCAAAATAAAAGCAGGAAGCTGTATTTTGCTCTGACGTTTATGTTGCCTCCAGGCTGACCCGCTTCAATGAGAACTACGTGAAGAAGTGGCTGATCAGCGGCGAGCGCTCTGCCGAGCCGCAGCTCATCTCCTTTTACAACAAGCTGGAGATGAAGCAGGCCATGATGCTGGTGGAGAGCAACAGCTCCGCCCGTCTGCCGACCTTCGCCTCCGCCGCCTCCCTGCAGTGAGTCTCAGTCAGGAACAACAAAGATTTATCTGTTAATAGTCCCGGTTCGTGTGTGCTTACCCCTCAACGGTTTTGTCACAGAAACGTGCAGCCCAAGGAAGCGGCTCCAAGGCGAGCAATCCCGAGCATCTCCAAGACTCGGGAGGAGGAGATCCGAAAGATCTTGCGAGCGAACCTGCAGAAGACCCGACAGAGGGTGAGGAGGAGCTGGAGGACGGTGGTCTCGTGTTCCTGTGGTTTCTGACGCTCCCTCTGTGTGTTTTGGTTTTGCTCAGCTTCGCTCCTACAGCAGACACGACCTGTTCATGGACCCGTTTGAGGACAACATGAGCGAGGTCCGCTTCAGGAAGCAGCAGGTGGACATGGAGAGGAGGGTGAGCTCCACATCTGGATCCCATCTCACATCGTTTATGAAGTCGTTTTACTGGCATGAAAAAAAGATCTGAGGACTTTTACCGATTTTTCTTTCTTGGTGTTTTTCACAGATGAGTCACTACCTGACTGTTCCTGCGAAGCGCCAGGAGACGCCGTCGGTCAGGAAGGTCTGGTTTGAACCAGGTCAGTGATGGAGGAACCATCTGGAAGGTCCTCTGTAGAAATCTGAGCAGATTGTAGAGGGCCGTTGTCCTGCATGTTTTAGATGTTTCTAGACTCGTCTCTTTTAGAGCTCTTCCGTCTTTGTTTTGATTCGGTCTGACCTTCGCTCGGACTTTTCTATGTTTTCCAGACTTTTACTGATTTGGGAATATTTCCTCGCTGGAACCTTGTTGGGACTAAACGCTTTTAAAACAAGAGAATAAAAAACGACAAACGTTGTTTCCTAACAAAAAACAAAGATTTATGACTAAAGCGTGTTGCTGTTGGGGCGTTTGTCCACCAGGGGGCGCTCTGAGCAACACGATTAGTTAAATCTGCTGAAATAACACAGTTTTTATTATTAGTCTGAGCTCAGTGACCTGATCATTAATCATTAAATGATTTATTTTACGGCTCAGCGTTTATCTTGAATAAATAAATATTACAATATAAAAGTTATCAGGACAAGTTGAAGAAATATGGTTATTTTTATTTAGTAAACATCATGAATATTATTAATTGTTGTGAAACTGCAGAACTCAAACTATTTATGAAGCTTATAGTTAATATTTATCATTTATGTTTAATAACAAAGAAAAATAGCTTAAAATCAAACAAACCGCAGATTTACTTTCATTTTCTGCATCTTTTTCTTGTACTTTTTTATTTTAAATTGTTTATTTAAGTTTTTATTTTACAGTAAATTTTGTTGCAGGTTATTTATCCTTTATTTCATTAAGTATAAACTTGTATTTTCCTAGAAGCCCTGTGATTGGCTGACGGTCTTCATCTAATTTCTTTCAGAACACAAAGTTCACACGTATGACCTTGACGACGGCGAGAGCCCGGCGGGTCTGTCCTTTCGGCCGAAGCCCCGCCCCCCTGAGGGTGTTGACCTGGTGGACGAGGACACGCCGCAGAACACCAATCAGGGCACAGCACAGCCAGGTCAGGAGGAGAAGCTGAAGCCGTCTTGCTGCCTCAGCGATCCCGGTCCGAACACGGAGGAGGAGGCGTGACTCCTTCCTGTCGCTGATGTTGTGGCGTGAACGGATGCAGCTTGTTTTCAGCGTGTAAACATGACTGAATGGAGCTCCGAAGGATTAATTTTGCATCCAAAGCTGTGACTGAACTGTCAGGAAGCTTGGAGCACCGGATCGGTGGCGTTGGTCCCGGAAGCACACGGGAAGGATTCACTTCTGCACACATCGTTTAGCCAAAGTCTGTAAAACCTCTGCGTGGTTCATCAGTGTCTCCTCAGGGATTTCATGTCCGCTGCTGAGTGAAAACATGCTTTTCTGTCTCGAGCTTGCTTCAGAGTCGTGTTTCGGTGTGAACAGCAGTCGGAAATCAGCTGATCGCGGCTCCAGATGCTTCCTAACCAGCAGACGTCTTAAAGTTTTATATCTCACTGAAAATACGAGTATTGTGAAGGAGGGTGTTAAATATGAATGAAATAAAGCTTTGTTGTTGTTAAAAGTGATGAAGTCATTAGTATCAAACAATCTCCAGACTTCATGAAGGTCTTTTAGAGGATTTTCCAGCTTTTGGGAGTCGGAAGATTCCTGAAGAGACTTCCAGTTGGTGCAGCTGTGAGAGATCAGTTCTGCTTCTTTGTTTTTGTTTGTTTGTGTGAGATGTTCTGGTGTTTCTCCACCTCGGGGCATTCCCTGACCCAATCACAGAAAGAGACTTACACAGGAATGACGCATGTTGGGAGAGGCTTCACTGCTGGGAGTAAAGATTAATGGAAAGCTTTGGTTCTCCATGGAAAACCCACCATCACACAACAGGGAGCTCATAGTCCCTGGCATGCCAACTGTGTGTGTGTGTGATGCTCTGGGTAGAGAAACAACCAGCAGACATGGACTTTAGCGGCACCTGGAAGGTTTATTCTGAGGAGAACTTGGATGAATTCCTGAAAATAATTGGTAAGGAACTGATCTGAAGATGTCTTCGTCTCTGAGGTTGAAAATGTGACATTTGTGTGTAAATGTCCCTCCAGGGGCTCCTGAGATCGTCGTAAAGATGAGGAAGGATGTGAAACCGGTGATAGTCATTGAGCAGAAGGGAAAAGACTTCACCTACACGATGAAGACTCCGTTCTTCAGCAGGGTTAACTCCTTCACCATTGGGAAAGAATCGGAAATCTCATCGGTGGATGGCAGGAAGTTAAAGGTGATCCAGATTCTTCTCACCAGACAGAGTTTAGACATTTTTGAAGGTCCTGGTTTCAAAGTTGAGGAAAGTAAGGAAAACCAAGTCCAAAGTAGATGGAGGGATGAGGGATTTAGACATGCCGGCTGATCTTTCCATGTTTATTTGCTAAAATGGACTCTGATGATGTTCCATATTTCTGTTTTGGGCCAGTGCACTGTCCGAGAGGAGAACGGGAAGCTGATCTGTGAGACGGACAGATTCACGTGCGTCCGAGAGATCCAAGGAGATGAAATGATAGAAGTGAGAAAGTTCAAACGAGAGCTTCCTGAGATGAGTTTATTATTGTTGTTTTTGTGGAAGTCGGCCATGTTTTCTCTCTTCTACAGACAGCCACAGCTGGTTCTGTAACCTTCATCAGCAGAAGCAAACGGGCCTGAGCAGCACCCAGCCCTCCTGGACGCCCCTGCATCAGAACCAGGAGCCGTGTGGGAACAGCTGATGAACTAATAAACCCAATTTTAGCAAATAAACGCTTGAAAAAATTATATTAAATTATTCATTTGTACATTTGTGATGTTCAAAAAAAACTAAAGTATAATCTAAGTAGGAGATTTTTACTGTTCTGTGGTATAAAATGTTTGGAAATATCTCTAGTTTGTAAAGGTTTCCTGGCAAAAACAAATGCAGACTGTGAAACATGGCTCTGTGAAAGCAAATGTTGGCACAGTACTGTATTTATTTAGTTTAGTTTGGACATGAATATGTAATAAATAAACATTTGGTGTCAAAACGTGTCATTACCATAAACTGTATAAAACAATTAGCTGAATAATTAAAGAGCAAGTCACCCCAAATAACCTTTTTTTTTGCTGATAAACTAAAGAAACGAGTGTCTAATCGTGCTGCAGACACGTGCCGTCAATAATTTGTCACTTCAGTGCATCTTAGTTAAAATTTAAATATTCTGCCTAAAACTGGCAGTGTTGTGCCGTTGTCAGGTAAAAACTCTGCATTGTATTCTAATTTAAATCTTCCACCACTATTGGCTAAGAGGTATGCTATGATGTAAACTGGTAGATTATGATGTCACAATGTCTGTGTGTGTGTATTTGTTAGCAGCTCCGCCCCCTTGGTCTGCCAGGCAACAGCATTTGTTGCATTTTTCAAACATGAAGTGGGAGTGGAGTTAGATTCTGGTAGGGGTTGACTTGCTCTTTAAATAGAAACAAACGAAAAGAATGGGTTTGGTTTCATAATTTATTATAAATAATTCAGTTGTAACCTCTAGGGGGTGCTATGACGCAGCAGTTCCTCCCAAATATCAATGACGAAGATGGAGAAGAACGCGCCTCGCTAATGCGCATGCGCTCTGTATTTTCTCTCGACGTTAGGTTTCGTATCCAAACGATATTTTGATTTTCATTCTGCTGGTTTTTAGAGAGCGTTTGACTGCATACATGAGGCATCAGAACACATCTTTGTTTGTTCGGAACATTTCCGACGAGTCCAGGTGAGCATCGGGAAGCTTGTTCGGTCAACGGGTCATTTGTTAGCGGCAGCTAGCCGCGTTAGCTCTGTGGCTAATGTTAGCTTCCAGTGCGAAGCCGCGTGTCGATCAAACACAAATAAACCGGAACTTTTTTCTCTAGCTTTGTGTAGACTACCAGATGTTAACGTTGTTTTATCGTTTCTGTTGATCTGATTAAACGTTTCTAATTTGAAGCTAACGCAACACGTTCCAACGACCAGAAACAGCGGCTTTGTTCCTGAGGAAACGGCTCTTTTAATCATTTATGGGGTTAAAATAAATGAAACCTGTAATAATGTAGGTTATAACGGCTACTTATCATTGTAGACTGCTACACATCACAGGTCTATTTATAAGTTCGTTTTTTTAAAGTGTTTTTGTTTGCTGTTTTTTTTCCAATGAAATGTTCTTTGTTAAATCTCATTATTTATGTTTGTATAATTATTGCTGCACACTGTTGCCTTTAGTGGTCAAACATGTATTTTGTCTCAAATCTTTGCATCCATTCTGTCTGTGAACTACAATACCCATAATTCTTTGCTTCTAAGACATCTTAAATAGAGCCAGAATAATATTTAAACTGAAGCTGCACAGTATGTGATTTTTAGACTTTGTGAAGGCTTGTTGGTGCCACCGAAGAGAGACTAACGGAGGAGGTGGGGTGGATGTTGAGAGAAAAGTAAAATAACAACAGAAGGAGGAAGTGAACCCCAGTGTTTTGCTTCTGAAGGTTCTGGGTTTGGGTTTACTGAGTAAACCTGAGTGTTTGGATTAAATGTGAGGTCTTTTTGCTACTCCAGCATCCACAGGAGGACAGCCTTGCACATACATATCAACATCAAACAGCTAGTACTGGTATATTTTAAAATGTAGCTGAGTTTTACTAAAGAGAGAAATTCAACAGATTTTGTGTCACTCTTAGAAATAACCATATTTTGACTTTTTTTTTTCATCAACATGTCCTCCTGTACTTTCACTAGTACCTTTTCTCGTGGTGGCACTCATTAATACTCCTTGGTACATTTAGTCTAACGTACCGCTTACACAGATAAAACAGAACCACTAAAGATTCAGCTGTTTGATCTTTTTTATAGAACTTGTTTAGGAAAAACTGAAACGATGCTATAACTTAGTCCCAACAGGTAAGTGTAAGTGTTGAACTGTCCCTGTGTTTTCCTCAGCAGCTGCTCTCCAGCTGTGTAGTAAATGATTTAGGTAAGAGTTTTGCCCTTGATGGTGTGAGTCACACTTGTATTTACGGTGTTCAGGCCTGAGGATTTGCGGCGTGAGTTTGGCCGCTATGGGCCGATAGTAGATGTCTACATCCCACTTGACTTCTATACACGTCAACCAAGAGGATTTGCATACATTCAATATCCTTTCCAACTGTTTAACTGTGTGTTTGCTAACAAGTGTCTGTGGTTTCTTTTCAGCAGAGAAAGGTCTGCTTTTGTGACGTTTTTATTTACTTTTTTAACTCAATTTGACTGAATATCTAACATACATATTTTTCTGTTATTGCTTCAGAAATTGTTAAAGCGTCCAGTTGTGGAAGCGGCCACAAAGAGTTACAAAGACCCGTGTAGAGTAGCTGTAAAGACACACAGACCTGCAGGATCAGAGGGAGGGAAAAGGTTGAAAAGAGAAAGTAAAGCATGAAGAGGAAAAGGGAACCCAGAAAAGCTTGGAAATGGCGGAAAAGAAAAGAGGTTTAAGAGGAAAAAGCAAGCAGGAAATCCAAGTCTCTCTGGGAGTCGGTTAAAGATTAAAGATCAAGATGAAGCTCAAAGTCAAGCACGGGCAAAGGTAACAAGTCTGAATTACGTTGTATCCTCCCAAGACAAATCCACGAATCAGACAC
This sequence comes from Nothobranchius furzeri, assembly GCF_043380555.1. Taxonomy (NCBI): domain Eukaryota; kingdom Metazoa; phylum Chordata; class Actinopteri; order Cyprinodontiformes; family Nothobranchiidae; genus Nothobranchius; species Nothobranchius furzeri. The sequence continues at coordinate 25,197,614 of NC_091759.1, read as the reverse complement.
CAAAAATCCTCCTCCCTGTGACGTGAATGACATCATTTTGGTCAAAATAATTCGACTGAGTATAATTGTTTGATTTGTTTCTATACTGATTGTCCTGATCCCTCAGATGGTTGGTTAATGTTAGCTTGCTTCGTCTTTTATCTCTCGGAGAATCAGCTGTTTTCCCAGTAAAACTGTCGATGTTTCATCGTAACAAACGGGATGTCCTTCCGACGACCCGAGGTTCCCCACGGAACACGTGGCTACTGTTGTTTTAAACCGTACGAACAAAAACCCTTAACCACTCAGCACATTTGAAGATGTGAGGGACGCAGAAGACGCTCTTCACAGCCTGGACAGGAAGTGGGTGTGTGGCCGACAGATCGAGATCCAGTTCGCTCAGGGCGACCGGAAAAGTAAGAGTCCTGCTTCGGAATCTGTTAACACCTAAAAGTGTGACCTCTAACCCCGAACCTCCTCTCTACCAGCACCCAACCAGATGAAGTCCAAAGAGAGACGGTCTCCAGGCCGATCATCTCGATATGACGACTACGGTGACGGCTGGCGCCGGCGATCTCGCAGCCGCAGCTATGAGCGGTACCGCTCGCGCAGCCCGTCCTACGACCGCCGTCGCCGACGCTCCGAGAGCCCGAGAGAGTGCGTCTTTGTCTCCGTTCATATTTAACAGTTTGGGTTTTTATCTTTTAAAGGGGAAAAGGGAAAACCGAGCTTTGTTTTGTCTCTTCAGACGTGGACCGAGATACGGGCGACCCAGAAGCAGGAGCCGCGAGGACGACAGGTAGGCGTTGGGTACCGACCCAAACCTGTAGAACCGTCTTCAGTCGTTTAGACGACGGGTCCAGATTCACGTCTTGTTGTACACTCAAGGACCTGCAGACCATCCAGATGGAAAATGTCCTCCTGACGTTCTTCCTCGTCTTCTCACTGTTGTCCAGGTACAGGCAGAGGCCCCACAGAGAGTCCAGACGGAGAAGCAGGTCCCGATCCAGGTCCGGATCTCCCCGAGAGCCCATGAACCCGTCAGGATCCCACTACACCGAAGAGGAGCCACCACGGGTCGTAACCCCCTCCCGGTCCAAGTCCCGCTCCATGTCCCGGTCCCGCTCTCGTTCCCGCTCTCGTTCCTGGGCCGGGCGCAAGACCGGAGGGCGCTAAGACCCGTGTCCCTACGACCCCGTTAGATGGACCTGGGCAGCGTTTGGTCTTTTCTTCACGTACCTGGTTCGACATGAATGTGACGCCCCCAGAACCCGAGGCTCCATCACCAGAACATCTCCGCTGCTTCGGCTTCGTTTGGTTTTTCTGTTGGTTCCGTGTCCGCCGTTGCCCCGCCCACGTCGTTAATGTTATGTTTTTTATTTGTACAGTTACTGATCTCTGCTCGGGAAGCCTTCTGCTCTTTTTGATGAACCTGAAGTATTTCAGAAGATGATCTTTGTTTGGCCACACGTCACCGTGAGTTTTATTCCTGTTCATCATCACCGGCCGGTCCAGCCGCCATCAGAAGTCTGATTGAACTGGTTTCAGGTGGAAAATCCCGAGCTGAGCTTCGCTAAAGCAGCAGGCTGGAAAGTGTTAAAGTGTCGGAACTGTTGGGTTTTATTTGTGTTAGCTTTCCTCCACATACCGGTTCAGAGAGAAGGACCGGATTTCCCCGTTAGCCGGAGTGTGGTTCTCTCGGAGCGACTCGTGTCGGTGCATGTTTTATTCTCCTCATCTTTGTCTTTAGCAGGAACAAGCTGTTATTTTCAGTAATAAACTAACATTCAGTATAAAAACTCAGCCTGGCTTCAGTTTGTCATCTGGTCGGGTCAACCAGAACCCTGATGTGAAACGCCGCTCCGGTCCGTTTCAGGCTCATGCATCGATTTCCTGTTGATGGAACAGGAGCCGGGAGGAGAGGCTGAAGCCAGAAGGCGGCCATGTGTGAAATCGGACGCGCCTCATTGATCGCTGCTGACGTCCCGTCGGTCGGACGAGGTCGCTCACACCGACACAAACAACTTCCTCCCTCTGGTAGATCTGAGGCGTGTTTGGTTTAGTCTTCAGCTCTTAAAGCTTCTCTTCTTACGCTGCAGGAATAAAACCTGATTTCTCTGCAGGTTTGTCTCTAATCTGAGATTTTCTGCCAGATTAGACCTGACATAGAACAGTTACGGGAAAAGGTCAAACGTCTGCATCCATTCTGTCATTTTGAGCTAAATCAACTTGGATTCAGTTAAATTTGTCAGAGCCAACTGTTCTCTTCACAGACGTTTAATGAGGGCTTCTGTTTGTTCTGCTTTTAGTCTGGAAACAAGCCCACAGAGCTCCAGCCCTTCAGAATAAAAGCCTAGCCTTAGAAGACTTCCATCATTCTGCTCTCAAAGGAATATTTAGGATTTTTCAGGAATCCACTTTTCCTCTTTAGTTGGATTAAACCTTAAATCAATACATTTCCTAAACCCTGGTGTCCTCTGGGAGGAAATGATGAGTTTCTCCTGTTGTTTGGGGATCTGATGGTGTTAATCCACCTCAGATTGTAGACTATAATCCACATGGGGCTCACCTGAAACCAGTTCAGGGTTTTCTGGGTTCAGCTGCACATTCCACCCCGATGACCAGCAGGATGTGTTCACAGCGCTGCGAGGGAAATGGCCTCAGCATCGATCGTTTTCGTCTCTCGCTGCCTGTGAGCGCTGAGCGAATCGGGACAGCTGGGATCAGTCACTCTGCTCCAGAGTCTGAACCTCTCAGGATGTTGGAGAGCAGCCGGTAGGACCCGAGTCCGCAGCAACGAGGTTTCATTTCCAAGTGGAGGATGAAAGGTGAGTTGGATATGCTTCACTTATATTCATCTAAGGAGAGAGTCAAAGGTTGTGTTAGGACAGCGGTCCACCTGCCTGCAGGGATGAACGCTGCTTTTGGATGTTTTACATGAATGAGGTTTTAACCAGCAGCTCAAACACATTTATGAACTCGACTGGGAATAAAATATGAAAATAAAACTATTTAACCTCATATGTTAATAATAGAATGACTTAAGTTTCATCATTATTGTGGTTTGGCCCCATCAGAATAAAATCAATCCTTTTTGTTTGAAAACTAAAGAGTTGAAGAAATAAAATTTTTGCTTCAATCGTGCTATGAAGTGAGCATTAACCCTTTACACTGAAATATTAGAAAAACTTACATCAACCCTTTTAACCATATAAGGAGCTTAAACCACGCCCACCTCCTTCCGGACCACGGGTCCCTAACTGCCCAAAAAATGATTAGGAATCTGAGTTTTAACTGTCAAAGCGGATTAGACAATAATAAAAATTATTTATAGCCTCGTTCTGGGACCCATGACCCGACTGGAAAGGGGAGGAGCTTGGGCTCCTGGAACCAAAGTTTAGCCAAAAAGAGAGTTAATAGGAAAACGCAACAAATTTTTATGAATATTTTAGAATAAAAACTGCAGTTTTAATGTGAATAAAATTTTAATCTGGTTTTATTTATAATCTCACCCAATAAAGGTTTCATCTCAGTTAGATGCGACTTGATTCATGTACTTTTTCTGAGTTTGATCTTGTTCAGAGGATTTTAGCGGCTTCTTCATCTTTAATTCTGCTCTGATTTTATATGAAATAAAATCGACACAAACTGTATTGAGTTTGTGCTCCATGTTGTATTATCGAACCAGCGTCTGAACAAACGGGCCTAAAAGTCCCGCTGACTCGCATCAGCATTTGAACAGCAAGGTACATCTAAGGGGCGGGACTTAAAGGTGTGGTTGACTGAAAAAACATTTTCTAATTATGAATGTAGTTGGTCACTGTGAGGTTTTCATGCAGGCTGAACATGACAACAGTCATGCCGTTTCCTACGTTAGATTATGATAGAAAAAAGATAGTGGAATGCTAGGATTTGAAAATAGTCACACTGTGATGTCACACTGATGAATTAGCATTCATAGCCTCGCCCATCTTGGCTCATGCCTGCCCACAGGAAGGCTTTTCTAATTGTTTTTGCAGCGAGGAGAGAGAGCGGAGAATTTCTTGGTGGTAGCGACTTTGCAACATGGCTGAATGCGTTCTGTTAGCCAATCAGAAGTGTGGTGTGTGCATATCATTAATAGTAATGAGCAATCCTGCTGTTTTCAGCCCACCTCTACACCAGCAAACTTCTGCATCTCCAAACAGGAGCATCGTGGCCTTTTTTTATGACTCCCACGGCATTGATTTACAGTAGAATGAGTAAACCACACCTTTAAATATCATGGAGCCGCCGTTAGGAGGACAGTAGAAGGCCCATGGCCTCTCTGACCTCGCACATATCTGTTTTCAGGAGCAGACGGTGATTTGAACTGAACCACATGACTCACCAACAGTAACTGTGCTGATTTATTGGTGTTAACTTTGGGACTTTGTTTCTGATTCTTCGGACTTCAGCACCTTCACAGTGAAAAATGGGAGACTGGAATTTCCTCGGAGGGATCTTGGAGGAGGTGCACATCCACTCCACCATGGTCGGCAAGATCTGGCTGACCATACTGTTCATATTCCGGATGTTGGTGCTGGGCGTCGCTGCGGAGGACGTCTGGAACGATGAGCAGTCCGACTTTGTCTGCAACACCGAGCAACCTGGCTGCCGCAATGTTTGCTACGACCAGGCCTTCCCCATCTCCCTGATCCGCTACTGGGTGCTTCAGGTGATTTTTGTGTCCTCGCCCTCCTTAGTGTACATGGGTCATGCCATCTACCAGCTGCGTGCTTTGGAGAAGGAGCGCCACTGCAAGAAGGTGGCTCTCCGACGGGAGCTGGAGGCAGTGGATGCAGAGATGGTGGAGGTGAAGAGAAGGATCGAGAAGGAGATGAGGCAGCTGGAGCAGGGGAAGCTCAACAAAGCACCGCTTAGGGGCTCGCTGCTGTGCACCTACATGGCTCACATCGTCACTCGCTCCGTGGTGGAGGTTAGCTTCATGATGGGTCAGTACATCCTCTACGGACACCGTCTAAACACTCTGTACAAGTGCGAACGGGAGCCGTGTCCCAATATGGTGGACTGCTTTGTCTCCAGGCCAACAGAGAAAACTGTCTTCATGATGTTCATGCAAGTCATCGCCTGCATCTCCCTGTTCCTCAGCCTGCTGGAGATCATGCACCTGGGCTTCAAGAAGATAAAGAGGGCCATACTGAACTTCTACCCCCACCTCAAGGACGACCTTGATGATTATTACGTCAACAAGTCTAAAAAGAACTCGGTTGTCCATCAGGTGTGTGTGGGGACGTCAGTGGGACGTAAGACCACCATTCCCACAGCTCCCAGTGGATACACACTGCTGCTGGAGAAGCAGGGCAACGGACCAAACTACCCCCTCCTCAGTGCCTCCTCCGCCTTTGTCCCAATACAGGGAGACCCCGGGGCCGTCCCAGACAGCCGCAAAGACGTCAAAGAGGGGGTTCCGAGCCCGACGGAGCAGAACAGCAACTCCAACAACACCAGCAGTGAGACACGTTCACCTCCTGTGGACAAGCAGGACGAGCCTGAGGAGCACTCTTCCTCCCACCACGAAGATCTGGAGTGTGGGAGCTCGGAGTACCCCACCCTCTCTGTGGCAGACACCTCCACCTGCACCACGCTGTCAGCCGTCGCCAGGAAGTCCCGGAAGCCCAGCCCGTCGTGGAACTGCTCCACGGTGATGGAGGGGAACTGCTCAGACAGCGGAGACTCCTACCACGGAAACAGCAGCATGAAGCTCCGCAGCGGCTGCGCCGGGCCAAGAGCCAGGGTGCTCTCCAAGTCGGACTCAAAGAGGCCGAGTGGATCCCAGAGCCCGGACTCCGTGGGGGAGCTGAGCTCCATGTCTCGACACAGCCGGGAGAGCAACAGCCCCACCACCTCCTCCCCAAACCGAAGAGCGTCGGCGGCGAGCAGCGGCAGCAGCAGACGAGCCCCGACGGACTTACAGATCTGAACCCGTTAAGTCCTGATCCGGTTCTGGTGTCGTGTTTCCAAACGCAGCCAGACTTGGATCAGTGGCTCTCCAGACTTCCTGAGGAGTCTCTCTTTGAACTCTGGCTGATTTTTCTCTTAGTGTCAGTTTTTATCGGAGAATCTTTTTAACCTCTGATGAAAAGTGTTCCTGATGAGGTCTGGATCAAGACTTTTGCACAGCTCTGTACATGTAAACACAAAAACCACAGGCTGCAGTAGAAAAGATGCTTTATGTAGTTTTCTGTCATGTTTCAAAAGCTTTGAGAGAAACTGGTCTCTGCGTTTCCAGGTCAGCCTCAGACATCCAGATCGACATTTAACGATTCAGCAGGATGGAGACGCGGAGGGATGGAAAAGCGAATCATCGATCGCTCGTGTTCCAGTCAGCTGTTGTTATGTAAACACTTTTAGTTCAGCAGTGAGTTAATCCACCTAAACAGTTTTAGAGGCTGATGGCCTTTTGTGTTTTGGTGTTTTTATATGGAAACTATTTTTCTACTTGATGCAGAAGATTTCAGTTTGAAAGACTGAAAAATTTAAATGGAATTTTTAAAAAAAGTGAAAAAATATGAATTTCTGATCAAATGTTTTGTTATTTAAAAAACGAACAGTGATTTTGTCTTCGTTGATTATGTGATGATAAAACATTTACATTCTGCACAAAACAAAAGCCAGTGATGAATGATTTTATTTCCCGGGACCCCCAAAAGCAGCACCGCAGCCGTCCTACACTCCAGCTCTCTCCTCAGGCGACGTCTCGTACTGCATCAGCTGTGAGACAAACAAACCGTCAGACGTTCCCGACGGAGAATCCGGGGTGAACTCTGACCTGTGGATGCTTACTCTGTTCTTCAGCTCCTTGTTCTCCTCCATGAGCAGGCTGCACTTCTGCTGCAGATCAGCCAGCTCCATTCGAAGCGCCTCTGAGTCTCTGGGTTCTGGACCCGATGTCCCGAGGTGGAGTTTTATAAAGCTGAGTCTCTGGTTAAGGTCCAGATCCTCGTCAGTCAGAGCTATAAGATGCAGTTTAGTCAGTCTGCTGCTCCGGAGCATACAGGTGTGTGTAAGGAGAAAGAGGAAAACCCTCAGCAGCAACTTTAGAGAAGCAACTGTTGCTGCCAATCAATCTGGGAAGGGTCAAATGTCATTTTAGCTATTTAGAGACAAAAATGGAGAACATACAAGATTTTGTTTAAAATAATTATTTTAGGACAACAACTGAATCAGTTTCAGCTGAAAATGATAACTGGCAATAGCGAGTTAACATGATTAATCTGGAATGTTCAAATCTTCTGAAGTCTGGAATAAAAAGTGCTTCAGATCTTCTATAATTAGAACGAAGGATACTCGAGGGCGTTGTTGGGTTTATCTGGTTCTTCATAAAGAGCCACCAAGACTACAAAACAGAAACACACATGAATCCCCGCCACCTGAACAAATGAGCGCGTGTGTGTGACGGTAACAGGAAGAAGGGGGCGTTAGGATGTCCCACCGCTCGTTAAAGTGTCCAGAACTCCAGATCGTTCGAGGTATCTCCTGAACTGTTCTCGCTTTGACTCGGACGCCTGTAACCCAACAAATAGTCACATTAACAATTTTTAACTAAAATATGAACGTTTATTGTTTGAAAAATCACCATTAAACAGAACACGAGAAGCATCTGAGCCTATGGTGCGTTCACTGTCCGGATGCTAACTAGTTAGCACACGCTACGTGAGTTTAACCTCAAATACGAACAAAATGTAAAACATTTCTGATAAACACGATATTTATCTCTTTATTACTCACTCTATAGTTGGCCATGGAGACGGTTAAAACCTATAATTTGGTGATAGATGAATAGATAGGTTCCAGACCCAAACACACAGCAGCTTGTTTTGTACGCACTTCCGTCCACAAACAGGTGGTCTGTTGCCATGACAGCACGTAAAGCGGAAATGATGCCGCTGGTAGTTCTCTAAACAAATGTTTCTAACTCTTTAAAAAAATAAATGTTTCCTGGTTACGTCATGTGACACAAGGGGAAAAAACAGATTGGCCGAATTTTTATTTCTACATCCAGGTAACAAAAAACTGATATATCGGTAACATTTAAAATAAATTGTTTAAATGGAAGAAATCCAAAAGCGCGATAGTTTGCTAGCGTAGTCCGGACGTGTTTTTTTTTACTTTACAGTAGATTTATCGTACATTTGATTAACGTACAGCCATGAATAACGCGAATTGCACTAAATTAAAAAAATGTTCCTTCAGTCTTCGTGGGTTCAGAGTTCAGGAATGTCCGGCGCTTTAACCCATAGATATCATATATATTAGCTAGATCCCTCACCCGCGCTGTTCGTCAATGGACCCTGACGTCCGTTCGCGGCGGCCATCTTACTTCGGACAGCGGCCCTCCTCTAACAGTGGTGTTTAGTGGTGCGTGCACTATTTAAACAACTCTTAACTTTCTCAGTTTTCAACCGATTTTCATACGGTTTGATTTTTTAGAAACATTAGAGACGTGGCTATGAAATATGTCAGTATTGGCAGGAAACTCCCCTTATTTCACTCCACTTTCCAGCCGTTTTCCCCTATCCTGTAAATTTCCCATACTTACCATTTTATTGTCAACAAGATCTGCTTCTGATGAACTAGCTGTAGTTTGTAAACTCTGCCTGCCACCACTCACATTAAAGGTCACACCCTGGATTTAATCTGCTGCTCCGGCCTGACCCCCTCCAACTGTACAGCTGACCCGCTCCCTTTCACGGACCACTTCCTCATCTCCTTTTCTGTTCCCCTCCGTCTCTCCGTCATCAAGTCACCCCGTATCATTTCATTTCGTAATATTAAGGACATTGATCTAGCCTCCCATTCCTCCAGCTTTGCCACCCTGACCCCAGATTTATCCTCTACTCCCGATGATCTTGTCATTCAGTACAATAACGGTCTGGTTTCAACCCTTAATCCATTTGCTATCATCAAATCCCGCTCTGTATATTTCACTCGGTCTGCTCCATGGTTCACCCCTGCCCCACGCTCATTGAAAGCCAACCGGAGGCTTGAAAGACTCTACAGGAAAACCGGTCTCACCATCCATAAAGACTTATATTCTGCTCAGATTTCTCTCTACAAGGACTCCATCTCCTACGCCAAATCACAGTATTACTCCGGTCTCATCTCGTCCAACTCCAGCAACACTAAGACATTATTTTCCATCATGAACAGCATTTTTCAGCCTCCCGACTCCTTACCCATCCATCTTTACTCTTCAGAAACCTGTAACTCTCTCCTTCAGTTTTTAATGAGAAGGTCAATAGAATCCATCTCTCTTTACCTCATTCCTCCCCTCCCTCTCCTGATTTATTTGAACCCTCCATTCAGTTCTCCTCCTTTGAACTTCCCCATCCCTCAGAACTATTAGATTACACCACCAAGTCCAAACCTTCCACCCGTCAGCTAGACCCTATTCCAACAGAGTTAAATCCTGCCTTTCCTCCCTGCTCCCCTTTATAACAGCTGTTATTCATTCCTCACTATCCTCTGGTATGGTCCCCTCCCTATTCAAATCCGCTTCAGTCAGCCCTATTCTAAAAAAACCTGGTTCAGATCCCAATGATTTCAATAATCTCCGTCCCATTTCCCACCTTCCCTTCATTTCCAAAGTTCTAGAGAAAACCGTTGCATCTCAGTATTTTTCTTTGAGCCGTGCACTCAGCCTCAGCTAGAGAACTGTACGAAGTAAGATGGCCGCCGTGTAAGGACGCTGTCGACTCCCGGTTAGGGGATCTAGTTAGTATGATATCTATGCTTTAGCTCAGCGCCGTCCAGGAGTAGAGGAGGAAGAACCAATCACGTGCCTCGACGTCACAATGTGACCACTGACTTATAAACCATATGCGCTGCATTAACTGGTAGGCGAAGACAGTGGAGTCTTTAGTAGATCTGTTCTTTAGTACTTGCCGCTGCTCATGTGACTTTTCTTTCTCTTGAATTTCGGATCAACAGCAGCAGCCTCGGTGTTCCACCGGTTTCAGGTTCACGTATCCACACAACCGGAGGACGGTTTCAGGTACTTTAATCGTTAAACAGGTGGGTTTTGTTAAACCGGGAAGTGACATGTTGCCTACAATGCAGCTTTTAGGGGTGACAGACTCATTTCTGCCTCAAAAGCGAACATTTTGTTGTTTTTGTCACATGGCAGCCATGCTTTGTGATTTAAGTTTCAATAATCAAAATAATGATTATTTTTCAAATTAAACAAGCTGATAGTTAATTATTTAACGCATAAGCTTGATTACCAAGAAGCTACAGACATCATCATTATTATTATTACGTAATGATATGACAGTGTATTAAATCTGTTTTCTGTCACTAACAAAGAAACGTTGCGTTCTTAATAACTGTATTAACATCTGGCTGTAGGGAGCACTGACAGGACCCTGTTGGACCTTTAAACACTAATCACGTGATCATATTCAGTTCCTCTTACTAAATGTCATTGCAGAAAAAATATTCTTTTATAATCAGCATGTTGAAGACATGGGAACGTTCTTCCTCTTTGTAAGTTTTGTGTTCTCAGGAACAGAAACAAGCAGTTCGATGATCAGTGATTGTCTTCAGATGGTTTCTGGAAATCTCATGAGGCATCGCTCTCATGCTCGCAGAGTGTTGCTTGTGTCACGTGGAGAAGATACGTTAAATATGGTCAACCTTCTCAGATGTACTGTGTGATGTTTATGATGATTTTGGCTGAAATCAGAAGCATCCAGAAGCTCGCGAGGAGTTCAAACATCTGTTTTCTCCTAAATCAGAAAAGCAGCTGTTTGTCAGACAGAAGCCGAGTGACAGGAAGAGTGTGACTGACATGGAAAACCTCATGATCAGGAATCGGAACACGGGCTTTCCCACTGAACCGGTTTAACTCCCTCTAACTGAACACAGGTTTTACTTCTCATCAGTCTGAAAGCTGATGAAGTGGGAATATAAACCTTCACGCTGGTTTGTTTCTGCCTCTGAGCTTCTGTAAACTCGGGTTAGTGAAACAGGAAGTGTCGTCTGACTCGAACGTTTCGGACGAAGCTGCAGGTCGTGTTGATCTCACGCCTTGTTGTGTTATTGTTTTGATGACTCATCAGATTTGCTGAACATCATGACTCGCTGACGCCTGAAGCCGCCTCGGACGACCGTCATGCCGCCGCCCGGTGGCTGCTCCATCAACGCGGACTCGTCAGACGAGAGCGAGGACACCAAGTCGCTCATCCAGAATGACCCGGGTGGGTTCGAGCAGACCAAAGGAACCCATTCAACCCTGATATGACAGGAAATGAGGGTTTATCAGCAATAACCATGTAATAAGTCATGTAATAACAACATCATCGTCTTGTCTCGGAGCAGCTCCTCCTCAGTGCTGCTCGGCGCGGCTCAACCTCGCTGTCCTCATGTTCCTCGGCTTCTCCGTGGTCTACGGTCTGCGTGTCAACCTCAGCGTTGCCATGGTAGCCATGGTGAACGCCACCAACCCGTCTGTAGACAGGAACACGTCGGTGGCCCCCGCCTGCCCGCTGCCACCCGGGACGGAGAACACCAGTGACACCCTGCAGCAGCCAGACGGGGTAAAGGCGTCCCCACTGATGTGAGACGTGGTTTGATGGCGTCAGCATCTTGTTTACGCCTCCTCCTCCCTCTCTCCCTCCCCCTCAGACTCCCGAGTACACCTGGAACCCGGAGACCCAGGGCTGGCTCCTGGGAGCTTTCTTCTTTGGGTACCTGTGCACCCAGATCCCAGGGGGGTACCTGGCCGGTCACTACGGCGGCAGCAAGTTCCTGGGCCTGGGGGTGCTGGGCACGGCTCTCCTCACCCTCCTCACCCCTGTGGCAGCGTCATGGGGGGTGCACTGGCTGTTCGCCCTGCGAGCGCTGGAGGGCTTCGGAGAGGCAGGTTATTCAACAGATTCTGAACTGTGCACCTGTGGATCCAGAACCGTCTGTGTGTTTCCTCTCAGGGCGTGACGTTCCCGGCCATGATGGCGATGTGGGCCCGCTGGGCCCCTCCTCTGGAGCGCTCCCGCCTGATGACCCTGTCGGGCTCCGGCGGTGCCTTCGGGGCCTTCGTGGCCCTCTCGATCACCGGTTTCATCTGTGAAAAGCTGGGCTGGCCCGCTGTTTTCTACCTCTGCGGTGAGGGACAGAAACTCCGGACGAGTCGCTCTGGCACGAGGGAGGTCTAAATGTTGTGTTCGCGATCCTCCTGCAGGGGGCGCCGGCTGCTTCTGGGCTCTCTTCTGGTTTTTCCTCGTGGCTGATGACCCTCGAACTCACCCTCGGATCAGCGAAGAGGAGAGAGAGTACATCGTCAGCTCCGTCGGGGCTCAGGTGACTCGAGTGTCTCAGATCCTCGTGTTTGACCGTTTAAAAACGACTCGTTTTATTACGACCTCTGAAGTCTTTCTGTTATTTAGTCATCAGGTGTTTTTACACCCAAACACAGAAACGTTTGTCTTTATTTACAGTGAAAGCTCCACTTTGTTTCCTTTAACCCTTTTTTTGTAGGAATTGATTAGTTTGACGTTTTTAATGCAGGGGACGGGTCACGGCTGGTCGGTGCCGCTCCTCTCCATGGTTCTGTCCGTCCCGCTGTGGGCCGTCATCATCACACAGATGTGCTTCAACTGGACCTTCTACACGCTGCTCACCTCCCTCCCCACCTACATGAACAGCATCCTGCACTTCGACCTCCAGTCGGTGAGACTTCAGGGTCGCGTCTCTTTAAACTCATTTAGTTGTTTTTTACCTTCTCGGCAACTAAAATGTGTGAATATGACTCGTTCAGACTCGTGTTTATTCAGCGGGATTCAAATCCAGCTGAAGCTAAAAACATGGATTTATAAAACTAAAGCAGGTGCGGCCCACCAGCAGGCTGCTGGAGGGCCCGAAAGGGCCCACGGGCCGCGCTTTGGACAGCCCGAGTGTTTGTTTCCACTGGAGAACCCGCAGCGTTTACCAGCAGTAAGGAAGGTGTCTGTGTGCATCAGAACGGCTTCCTGTCGGCTCTGCCGTACCTCGGGAACCTGCTGGTCTCGCTCCTGTCGGGCGTCGCCGCGGACGCGCTCATCGAGAGGAAAGTCTTCAGCATCACCGTCGTACGGAAAATCTTCACCTTCTTCGGTAAGAGCTTCTCTCGTGGTTTCTGGGTTTTAGAATAAAAACTAGCTCAGATGAGTGTTTGGATGGATTCTGGTGTCGGGAGAGTTCAGGAAAACCGGGAAGAACCTTGAAATCTCCCTGAAGCATCGGGATGAAAGAGCATCAGAGGTAGCAGGAAAAGGAAGAGCTAGCAGCAGGTGAAGCAGAACGGATGAGGAAGTCTTCAGGTCAGATTATTGACAGGACTGGGTTTGTGCTGCACTCTCTCAGGCTTGCTGCTGCCGGCGGTTTTCCTTGTTCCCGTCGGTTACGTCGGATGCAGCCACATCCTCACTGTCACCTTCCTCACGCTCTCCACGAGTTTAGGAGGCACCAGCTCCCCCGGAGTCTTCATCAACCAGATCGACATCGCTCCTCGGTGAGTCTGCGGAGACGCGGTGGATCATCTTGTTTGTTTTTCACATCGTGGCTGATGCACGAGGAGGAGACCCGTTGCCTAGGTTACATCGTTTTCTGTTCAGCCATCCAGCTGAAGTCCCACCCTCTGGGTTTCTGCCCCGGAAACAGAAACTACATCTTATTCTGGCTTTGTTTGGACACTCGGGCTTCCGTAGAGCAGGGGTAACCAATCCTGGTCCTGGAAGGCCGGTATTCACTTCAATTCAGTTCAAAGATACGTTATTAATCCCAGAGGGAAATTAGAGTTTCAGTACACACAATTCTGAGATCAGACATACTTACATAGACACATGACAAGAATTGGTGACTGTGGTCATTCGCAACCCGAGTCGCGCTACCTTAATAGAGATCAGAGGGTTTATATGAGGATTGGTTCAGGTGGAGGGAAAAAGGCACTTTAGAGTTACCCTCCACAGGGAGGGCAGCTTTGCTCTGCAAACAAACACCTCAGACAGAAATGCAACAGACTTCAGACATCACACAACATAAGTGTCCACTAGGTGGGGAGGTAGGTTGGGACTCCACACATCAGTGCATGCAGCCATGATAAGCAGCGCTCGTCACCTCTGTTTGGACAGGGGAAGGAGATAATGGGTTAGAGAGCACAGTGACTCCTGGAAACGATTCAACGGCCTTCACGGGTCACAGTCCCACCCAGGCTGGGATAGGGAGACAGAGTTGTCATGGCGACGGCAGCATTCCACATTTCTTCTGAGGGAAGATTTCACTTCAGCCTCACAGGCTCAAGGGCACCAGATTCAGATAAGAACCTGTTTTGGGGCCAGACAGAGATAATTTCCTCTGTCTTAGTGTTCTGTTGGTCTCCAACCCCTCCAGGTCCAATAATGGCGTAAATTAATCTATCCCAACCGTGCTGTCCCGTCAACTCGCTCCTTGATGGAATCCACCTTCTGTGCCAGAGTCTGAATCTCAGCCAAAGTTACAAGCTTACGACTCATCTCGACAATTATGAGTTTGTGCGTTCACAGCGCGGTATAATCCATCCCTGAGCTCCGGGATTGGGCCAATATTCCTCGACAGCTCATTAATTTTCTGGTAAGCCAGGTAACCGCTCAGGCCAAACAGCAGGAATCCCGACCCCAACACCACGAATATCCAGACGTCTTCAGAATCCTCTACAGACAGTTGAGAGAGGCAGATCAGGTTCCGCTGTTTCCAGGAGTCCATGACATACCCAGCTGGCTCTGTCCCAGAGGGGCATCCGGGAGCCCCTTCTCCCATTCTCATCGTTGAAAAAATTTTGTCAGTCGCGTTGAGAGACCAACTGACCAGATCCATTTTTAATAATTTCCAGTTTCCAGAAAAAATGCTGAAGCGCCGCCCACACAAGGACAGACAAAGAGCCTTGGGATAAGATAGGAAGGAGAGGTGGAAAAAAGCATCTGTACTCTCCAAGAGCCGGAAGAAGAAGAAGAAAAATAAATGCATGTTTTAGTTTTAACTCTGCTTCAACACACCTGATTTCAATCAGCAGGGGATTAGCTGGCTTCTGCAGTGCCTGATGAGCTGCTGAACAGGTGATTCAACTACTGAATCAAGTGTGTTGGAAGAGGAACAACCACAAAACCTGCTGCATACCGGCCCTCCAGGACCAGGATTGGGCACCCCTGTCGTGGAGGCTTTTTTCTTTATTTACATCAGAACAAAAATATTCCACGTTTTGTTTATTTGTGTCTTTTTATTTCTGCTCCAAAGGACCATTTTAAACAATAAGTTGCCTGAAACTAAAAGTATTCATAAATATGAATAATACAAACAAATGGCTAGAGATTTAACTGCTGAGAACAAGAGGTCTAAATAAAAATTTGAACATGAAATTCGTCACAGGGGGTTTTATTTTACGAACTATTTCTATAATAAACTTAAAGGTACAGTGTGTATTTTTCCTGGCGATAGGGGGCAGTAGATACCTAAATCGTTGCAAGCAAGCAGTGTTTTTGTGTTGGAGTAAGACTTTACCAACGGATGCCCATTAGGGTCAAAAAGCCCTGAGGAGTGCAAACTTTAGCAAAATAACGAGCACGTCAGACTCGCTTTCATCACTGGTGACAAGTAAAGAGGTGAATATGTAAAAAAACAACATTTAAGAAAAACGAAAGGTTTTTAACCATTTGGTACAGATCAGTAAATACATTTTGTCCTCATGGGCTCCCGTAGAAGGAAACATGGCATCTAATATGGCGTCGCCCAGAGACTTAGACCCGCTCCCATGTATTTTAGACCTTATTTATATGGTTATATGTTACAAAGCCACCAATATTTTTCAACAGCTGGAAATCATTTCATTCATTTTCAACAACACTTTGATGGATATTTCCATAAGTTAATGGTCAAAAATACACACTATCTCTTTAAACTAAGTGCCGAAACTCTGCCCCCTGCTGGTGCACGACGGTCTAGCGACGATCGGGGTTTTTGTGGTGCTAAACATCTTTATTTATTAATATTCCACTTTGTTAGGTAGCTCCATGTGAAGACCAACTTGGAAAATCATGTGTGTGTTTTCCTGTTTTGACAAATTCCCAAACTAATGAGAAAAATTAAAACATTAAAACCAGAATGAAAGAAATTAAATTCATTTTAGGGGTCTGGTTTAGGTTTTCTTCTTCCTGAACTTCTCCGCTCCTCCATGCAGGTATGCAGGATTCCTGCTGGGAATCACCAACACGTGCGGGACGATCCCGGGAGTCATGGCTCCGATTGTAACCGGATACTTTACCGAAGACGTGAGTCTTCAGTTAAATTCTGTTTTCAGTTAAAAGTGTTGTTTGTGTTTTAGAATCAAACTCGGATTAGAGATTATCAGAAATAAATGTTTAAAATTTAACGTTTTTGAGTTTATTTCTTAAAGCTAGAATCTTATTTTGAAAATCTAAAATGTAAACATAAAAATAGTCTCTTAAACTTTGTTTTCCAGGGTCACACACCACTTACACACCTCACAGATTAATTAAAATCTTGGGTTTTAATCCCGGGAAGCTCTGAGACCAGCTGGTAATCCTCGTTTATGATGTCTGCTTGGTAGCACTCGATGGACGGATGGAGGAAGGTGTTCTGGGTCGCCGCTGGGATCAATGTAGGCGGCGCCATCTTCTTCACAATCTTCGGCAGTGGCAAGATCCAGAAGTGGGCCGAGACGGAGGAGGAGAGGGCAGAACCGGAGAGGACCAGGAACGGGTCCGCCGGACAGTAGAGGGTCAGCCCAGTGACGCTTTAACAGCTCTTCCTCTGATGGGGTTTCTGTTGGTAATCTCACACAGATTATATCGTTAATCCCTCAGGTTTCCTCCTGGTTAGAAGATTCCTTCCATGTTTTACCTCCAGGATCTGAGATGAGAACTCCGACGCCTCATTCACACGATCCGGAAAACGCACGACCTCCGCAAAGCCCAAAAAATCATTGAGTCTGATCAGAGCATTCACACCAGCTGGATCCGGAAGGAGCTCCGTAACGTTTCCGTAACGAGTCTGCTTTTACCGGACGCTGCGCGCGGAAGTGAAAGAAACTACATGAGCCTGACAGGAAGTGAGCTGTAAATTTCCAGAGACGTTCTGCACACAATCCGCACTTGTTAAGTCATTTGCTGCCAGCGTTTCTCACCGTTTTTACTGGTTTTTTAAGTCACAGAACGTTGCGCGCTAGCATGATGTCGACGCCAAAACAACCAAAACAAAGCGGAGACTCACCTCTTACATCAGGAAGAGTCCGCGTGTTTCGAGCGTTATCCGTTCTTTCATAATCCGTTGTTGAATTGTGATCGGCAGAAGCTTTTCCGGTTCGCGTCTCACTTTTTTTTTTACAGCAGCGGCCCAAAACGATCTCCTAACACATGGATGTTCTGCTTCCTGATCACGTGACGTGTGACGTACGCGGATGAAGATCTGAGATGTTTGTTCTCACGGAGCGGGGGCTCGTCCGACGCCCACACAGTAAAAACATGCATTGGCAGTGAACGAGTTAATGGAAGTCCGTCTGGAAGCCGTAGAGAAACCAGACCTTCAGAAGGTCTGATCCAGATTAGGTCCACTTTCACAGATTATAGGAAAGTTCTGGAAGGACTGGGTCGGCAGTTTTAACATTTAAATATATAAATCATTTTACAGGTGAATCCTAGATTCTCCTGCCGCTGTATTTATTCTTACCTCCGAAACATCTGTTGCATCCATTTACTGGGATTCTGTCCCAGATTCCCGTCACCGTTGGAGGTTTATTTGTTTCCTGTTTTCTGCAGCGCCCAACTCCTCCCAGGTCGGGAGTCTTTGCTCTAAAGCACTTAAAACCAAAGATAACAAATACATCACCAGATGTCATTTCTGCTGACTCATCCCTCGCACCAACACACACCGCTCCTTTAAAGTTGTAAAGGTGTTTCTGACTAAGAGAAGAAGGTTTGGATTAGGCAAAAGGCCCACTTTCTCAGTACAGGTCAGGGCCGCGTTCCACTCCTGTGGCTAGCAAGCACAACTTCTTCTAAATGGAAAGGAATGCAGCCCTGACTCGACTGATTCAGACTCATAATAACATGAAAATTATGAATCAGATTTTATATGTTAGTTATTAAAAGTGTTTCCTGTTTAGTTTTGGTTCAAACTTCAGCCTGAGTGCGTTAGAATAACGTCAGGAATACATAATCTTATTTTTATTAGTAATTTAATCCAAATTTCTTCTGACTGCTTGGTGTAACACTTCACAGGTTCGGAGCTTTACATTCGACCTAAACTTCCTGTTTTATTGTTTTTTATACAGAAGAGGTACAAGCGGATCCGTAGCTCCGCCTCCAAACACCAAGAGCCTTAAACTTAACGTGTGCCACTTTAGCTTTTTGTACGGTGATCGTTTTAGGAGATCAGGGCACGTCGGATGGTTTTTGTTGTTTCAGGGGTACGTTTAGTGTCTAAGTCTGATCCTTCCTACAAACTATGCAGTCTATTAAATTGCACTTTGATTGTATAAATATGCCGATGTACAGAACTGAAACATTTGTTTAGAACATTTATAAAATAAAAATTTGTAATTAAAAGATCTGGGAACAAAAAATAAATCAGCCCACTTTTCCTAAACTGTGTTTGTATTTATTATAAAAATGTATCTCCTTATTAGCCTGGCAAGCTGTCCTATAAATGTTGTTTTTGTTTTTTATTGATGAAAGAAGCATTTACAAAACATCAGGAACTTTACCATTTTTTGATAGTTTCAGATGCAAATAGATGTTATATAATTTTGTAAAGAAGGGAAAATTAAAAGAAAGAACAAAAAGAAACAGAAAAAAGGATGATGTGGCGTATAACAGATACATTTAAAACAACAAGGATTTTGTCATTTTTTCGTCCTCTAAATGTGAATAAATAACTTCTGGTCTGGTTCCTAAACCATCAGACTGAAGGTCTTCTCTTCAGCCACTAGATGGCAGAAGAAACTAAATTTAGCATCCAGAAGTTCCTGAAGAGGGAACCAGGACCCGCAGAGCTGAAGCTTTTGCAATGGTTGCTCTAGATTTATAGCCTAGAAATGTCCTACTAATGGGGAAAATGTGTCGTGTCTTTGATTCTGGGTCTGAAACTATATACGATACATATAAAACATTCTTCATTTCAGAAATAAAAACTGTTTATTTCTTGGCTTTTGTGGACTTATTTGTCTAATAATAACAGAAAAGAACTTTTTTTCTCAACTTATCTTTATTGATAAAATTGTAACATCAAAAAAATTGTATAAAACAGTGAGTGATATTTAAGCACAATGCAAAATAAAATGGTCATTGAAACACATCAAGTGAAAAATAAGTGAACAAAAATAAAAGAGAACAGAAGAATAACATGAACATCACACACCAGGGGGAAAGTTAACAGACCAAATAGCTCAAACAGAAAACCCATACCACTGCTTTAGGTAACATTTTACCATGAATGACTCATAAATTAAATGTAGAGCACTCAGCCAACGGTTTTAAGGCTTTTTTATTAGAAGAATCTCTGATGGAGGAAACATTGTCTGAGCTCCTCTTGAAAGTCAATAAAAATGGGCTTTCTACTTGTAACCTTACACTTGTGAATATGGAATTTAGCTAGCAATATTATAAGATTAATAATGCACTTTTTTAGAATTCTCAATATTTTTGTTAGTTTCGAAGAGCCCAAACAATACACCTCTCCAATATAATTTGAATCCAATATAATTAAAATCAGTGATCTTCAGCCCAAATTGTTTGATAGCCTGACAATTCCAAAACAAATGTACAATAGTTTCTGAATAGTTGTTACAAAAACAGCAATTCACTTCGATGTCCTTAGGTCTAACCTTTGTGCGGGGGTGTTTAGTCTGTTTCAGTACACGGCAGGAACTTGCATCAGATGTGTGAGGAAAGACCCGGATGTTGACGTGAAACCCGGATGCACCGTTAAACTGAACGGTTGCTAGCATTAGCTAGTAGCTGTTTTCATATCTACCTAATTAATGTTCAGCCTTTGTAGCTCGTTTTTACATCGTTGCACTTTAGAAAATCTGTGTGATCATTTTAATCTAACCTAAATTATGAAATATGTCATAAAGCAAAGCGTTGTTGTTTTGTAGCCGTTTATTAGCATCTTTATTTAAGTTAATAACCAAGAACAGAAGTTTAACATTTTTATCGTTTATTTTGCCTAAACGGAACAAAATGCTTAACTTTACTTTTGACTGGAGGAGTTACTCATTTTTTAGATTTCTGTTCAATTTCACATTAAAACTTGAACCTTTAATCACTAAATTAAGCCAATTTTAAGTCTCAAATAAGAGTTGCAGCATTTTAAAGTCAAATTACGATTAAAAATAACAGCAACATAAGATCAGTGAGGGTTTTTTTACAACTGAAATATCTGAGACTAAAGTCCTCTGGCCTTTTATTGTCAGCTACCCAGAATCAGCTGGAAACTGATCAGGCCTTCAATCTGAATAAAGCCGCAACAGTGACTCATCTGTCTCAGGTGTTTCATGCATGTGACTGACACCCCACCCTCGCAACATTTAGGATGTGACACAAATGCTGATTTTTATCCCTGACATTAACGCGATTTGTCTGCAGGCAGCCGGAGTTCTGACCCCAACAGTGTGGTGTAAATGTGCTTTATTTGCATTAACGGTTTCCCCTCCAGCTGACAGGATTTTCATGCAGCATGCTGACATTGCACATTCAGATTGTGTTACCTTCGACTCGTTCGTGTGCTCATGAATGCCAATGATGTGGGTTTTTCTGAGAGCTGGCAGTGATTAGTCTGTGTGTCTTCTCCCTGCACCCACTCACACTTGTGTTTCTGAAAACAGGCAGAACAGGATCTCAGTGTACCGACTGCAGCTAAACCTCCAAACTAAATCTGCCCCACTGATCGTGCATAAGAATGTGTTCGACCTCCACTCAGGAGGTAAAGTTACTCAGTTTCCACGTGAAATGAGTTATAGTGAGAATTGTGTCTTTTTTATTGTTAAAACTGAGAAACATGCTTGTCTTTAAAGCTGTTTGATCCAGAACAGAGACAAAACCTACTTACAGTTTACAGGCAGAGAGTTTATGGATATAAGAATTATATTTATTTCTAATCTCATGGTTCATAAATGCATCAGCAGTAAGTTTGGATTCAGAAAGTTGTTTATATCATCAATGATGAGGGAATTTATTAATAACCACTGTGTGTAGTGAGTATCTATCTATCTATCTATCTATCTATCTATCTATCTATCTATCTATCTATCTATCTATCTATCTATCTATCTATCTATCTATCTATCTATCTATCTATCTATCTATCTATCTATCTATCTATCATCTATCTATCTATCTATCTATCTCAGCTGTGCAGCTCCCTGTTGCCATGACTACCGCTTAAACACGATGACTCATTGCTGGCAAACTGAGACCGGCTGCTGGTCAGCCTGTTCAATCACATTCTTCATTTCTCACTCTCACTTCACTGGTGTACCCGCCCCACACACACACACACACACACACACAAAACACACACACGCACGCGAACCTCCAGACACTGGGTTCATCCATAGACCTGCTGACGTCTTTACCTTTAAATGCTCAGACAGGAGGATAACAGGTGATCTTATTTAAGTTAAATTGGTCGGAGATCATTCTCTACTTCAGAACCAAGTAACTCCACATAGAATTATTGTTTTGTTCAAGCATCAGAGAACTCAAAAGCAAGAGCTTTCTGACTTATTATTTGCTTAATTTGTCTAAAAAGACAAAGAACAAGAATCTAAGTTAAAGAAAAGAAAATCATGAAGTCTTTTTACTGTGTGAAAACAGCCTAAAGTCACCTCTAACGTCAGTCCCAGAGTTTTATTCCACCCAAATGCACCACAAGGAGGCATCGCCTGGTTGACAGAGGAGGTGGAGCTGTGGCAGTGAGTGAAAGACAAAGACAGATGTCATAACCTGGGCGTACACTGTGCGACTTTTTCACTTTTTTGAGCCGATTTTCCACTCGTGCGAGAATCCACGAGATCGGGGCGAGTTTAGCGCCGAGCGTCGTGTAGTGTACAGGGGGTTACGAGAGGCGATTAACACCACGTGACCAGCTACCGATCAGCAATCGCGAGCTCGCACAAACTTCTGGCGTGTTTAATATTTTGCTCGTCCCTCGTGAGGCGTGAAGCGGCGCTGCGTGCGGCTGCGACCCAAAAAGTATCAGAACTGCTCACGGCGCATGCGCAATCCTGCATCAACACCGCTCGCTCGCTATTTCCCTAATAACACACGTTGTTCGTTTTTATTTCTACACGTTTTTTTACTCACAAAGATTGTCAACAAAGCGTGTTTGTCGTGTTCATGTCAAATTAAACTGATCACAAAACACAGATTTACTTCCTTTATTTCGTTTTCCTCCTCCAACCCCCATAAATCCCTGTGTGTCCTCCTGCAACTTTCCCGAAGGACAACAGGCAAAACAAGACAAAAAAGTCTGACGTGTTGAGTAAAAACTGCTATTTTTAACATATTTTTAGGTCCGACGTGTTGCTACCACACGTACAGCGTGAGCAGTCAGGTCGCATTCAAGAACTGGGTCGTGCAGTGTGAGCGCATGACTCGTGAGATCTGCCCTGCGAGGAAGTCGTACAGTTTGAGCCGAAACTGAGTGCTACGAGTGAAAAAGTCGCACAGTGTACGCCCGGCTTAAGGCAGCGCTGTCATTGATGTCATTTAGGTTGGGCAGCCATATTGAGCATAAACAACTGAAATCATAGATAGATCATCAGCTGAATATTAGGCATTATTTTTGTTAAAGTTTCCTGTGGAACACGTGAAATTAGAAGTTCATTCATTTTAGCAGATGCTTTTGTTCTAATTAGTTAACAGCAAACCCAGCATGAAGACATTTGGACTGTGTGAGCTCTGTAACTGTGAAGATGACTGAATTGGAGACATTTTTTGTGTTTTCTGAGATCACAGAGCAGTGGCGGCCATCTTGAATTGGGTTGCCTCCAACTCTTAATCATTTGTAGATCTTCATTCAGTGGGATATCCATTAAAATTCATTAAAAGCCAATCATCTCTTGAGATCGATGATGTCACCATAACTCAAACGCAGCACACCAGAGCTCCAGGGTTATCTGAGATGAGGGACAAAGTTCGTTTGACGTTGATATGTGGAGATACATGTTGGCCAAGAAAAATGAACGTTCCTCTGCTGGGAGACTGGATCAGGTGTTTGTGTCACCCTGAGTCCATTCTAACGCCCTGGTCTACTTCCCCACTTCACCTTTCGGAGGCGTTGACATCACTTCCTGTCTGGCCCCTCACCTTTAACACCCAGCAGAACTGATCCATTCCAAAACAGGAAGTGTTTTATCCGTATGTATAATACTGGTTTTATATGAGCGTTTGATAATGGTAGACCCATTAGTGAGTTAAAATAATAATCTACTTATTTAGTTTGATCTTTATGAACATAAATTATGTATAGTACCGAATTCCTGGTTAAATTGATGAAATATGTATAAAAGTCGTGTTTACCTGCTTTCCAGGGTGTTCATTTCCAACATGTCTACTGAAAAACTCCTCCCACCTAAACATGTGTTTTTAGGAGTTTTCAGACACAAACTTTCCACTAATCTGAAGTCAGCCTGAAGGCTGGAATCAAATCTACATTTTTACGTTTACACAAGTTTCTCCCCGACGGTCAAACAGAAAGTCATATGTTGAATAAAAGTTTGAGTTTTAAGTTTGAGACTTGATTTGATTGATTTGTCTCACTTGTTCAAAGCTAATTCTGATGATTCATTAGAAAAAAATACTTTACTTTAAAAAATCTCCAGCTAAAAAAGACGTTTGACCAGTGCACATCATATAATCCTAACCCTGTCATGGAATAAATTAGATTGTGTTTGTCTGGATTAAAATGGAACCTTTTTATTTTCTGTAGAACTTTTAGAAATCCCTGAAAGCAGCTTTTTACAAAAGTACCAGCATCAGATCCGTAGCTTAGCCCCACATATGAAGATGTCAACACAAACAAGACCACCATTCTTTTTTTGTCAGATGGGGACCCATGGTCTCGAATCATATGGGCGTGACCAAGGCTCACCAAATGATACAATGATAAACAATACGATATCAAATACGACACGATACCAAACAGTACAACATGATACCAAACAATACGATATGATGTGATACAATACGATACGGTACCAAACAATATGATATGATACCAAACAATGCAATACAAAATGATACGATATGATACTATACGATAAGATGTGATACGGTACGATACCAAACAATGCAATACAAAATGATACGATGCGATACGTTACGGTACGGTACAATACATTACGGTACGATACAATACCATTTGATACGATGCAATGCACAGATGGGATGTAATTAAATATGTATAATTTCTCAACAATGAATCTATTTGAAACTTTAATAATGCAATGTATAAAATAATGTTAATTTGAACCTAAAGCTGGGACTGGACGGGACCTGAAACACCAAACGGGGTCTAGAGAGGGACTCCAGAACTACTATTTTGGTTTAATGTGTTCTTTAGCTGTGTTTCAGAATCACACCTATGACGGTTTGGGTCACAACACTCCCCAGCTGCTGTTCTGTTCAACAGAACCTGAAAAACATGAGAACGACCGTTATAATCTCTTAGCAATCTGCCAAATTACATTTGAGCCTTGTTTAGCACATAAACTCCAACTACGTTACTTTAAATAAAATCCTAAATGCTAATTTGTTGTGGAAATGATCTCTTTGTTAGAGTGACTCTGGTAACCCCAATCCTATAATGTTGGATGTGAACGGAGCTGAGTCAGTCTGAACCAGAGCCGGAGAAACCTGTTGATGACCTCAGCTCCTAGAGATGTCTCCATGGCGGCGACCTATGAGAAGACCTACGTCCAGCTTTGTGTGTTCATAAAACCACAACACCAGACGAGTCTGACAGGTTTGATGGACTTAAACCAGAACCTGTTCGTTCACCACGTTCAGCTCTTATTTTTACAAAACAACGGCGCCTGCCTGTGTGCTTTTTACTTCCTTGGCTGTTGTAGAGCTACACATGTCCTTTGCCCAGCTCCCTCCCTCTTCACCGTTCTGTCCCGGGTTGACTGCAGCAGCAGCTGCTGGTACCTGAACAACGACAAAGTCCAGCCAGCAGAGGGATGTCAGCTGCTTCGTGTGATGGAGGAAGAGGAAGAGTCTCACCTCCTGACCCTCAGACAGCATCCTGATAACAGACAAGACACATCTCTCAGACTCATCACATGTTTGAATCAACCTAATATAATTAATTATATATACACTTTATTGTATGTGAGCTAAATGAGTCCCAGTCATCACACCCTGCTTGTTCAGCGGAGCCAGAATCGTTCTAAAAATACAGCTTTTTAGCTTTGAAGCCCTTTATACTTGTGTTTGTTCCCCCGTGAACCAGTTGCAGCATAAGAATTGACTTTCATTCAATCAAATATCCAACTATGCATCTGCTGGGCAGCTATGCAAATGCCTGCTGATAAGATGGTGCCTTAAGACCAGCAGGGGCTCTGGGTTTACGTTCAGCTTCTATTTGAATGCAGATCTCTCCTGGACTAAAGTAATCAGACAAACCAGTCGTCCCTCTGATACCAGCAGGTGGGAGGCAGTGCGTCTTGCAGGGGCGGTGGTCAGTTCAGAACCTGTGAAATAGAAAAGATTTTTTTAATCTAAATTTTTATACAAAGGATTTCCTTCTAATGCACTCAAAACCCCTTTTACCACTCAGACTGGTAAAGGACAGCAGGCGGTGTCTGTGTCACAACTGGACATGGAGCAGAAATGAGTAGCTTTGTGGTCATACATCATGATTCTCCGCTGGCTGGCTGGTCTGTGAGGAACCATGATGGTGTGTTTTTGTGTGTTTGGAGGCTGACATGAACCCGTCCAGATCAGACACCACGCATGTTTCACACGCTCCATCCGGCGGCTGCGTGATGACGTTTTTACAGGAATGCGTGTGATTTGCAGGCTTTGCTGACGGGACGTCAGGCTGCCTCCCATCCTCTATAAAACCCCCCAGTCCGACTGCAGGCTTCCTCTTTCTGTTACCTGGCTAGGGGTAGCTGCTTTGGCCGTGAGAACCCTGAAACACCGGTAAGTTCTGCTGTGATTCATCACTTGGATAAGACGGTGGAGCTCGGTACCGGCTACGTTACAAGGAGCGGTTCTTGTGCTCATATTTTAGCTCTGACTAATTTAAGCAGATTTTCGGTTACGTAACCCAACGCGGACCTGTGGAGGTTTCTGTAATAAAGCGTATGCTGTGTTTAGTTGTGACCACACTCGGTCGCTTGGCTAATTTTGGTGCTAGTCGCGGTGTTTTAGTGATGTCTACTTAAGCTTTTTAACAGTAGCGATGACGTGAGGAACGAGAAACCGGGAAAAGGAACAAAGGAAGCTGGAAAAGGGAACACTCGAGGATGCTCTTAATGGCATTTCTTCCCTCTCCTCTTCTGAACAACTGGACATGATTCCCAGTAACAGGTGTTGGTAGTCTGGACGAGTTAGACTCTAGGTATTCGGAGGTCTTTGTAACTTTATCCGACGTGGCCGAGAGAACACGTGTCTCGGCGGGCTGGCCTGTGGCCGAGTGCGGCCTACCAGCCTCCGCCTGCTAGCGGCTAAAGCTCAGAACTAATGAGGCCGAAAAGTGATTAAGACGCACCTTAATACAATCTATACAGGACCTCTTCATTAAATTACCGCTCGTTTGATTATTAAAATGATAATCCTCTCAGGGGCGGTCGGAGTTGATGCTCGCGTCCGCTAGGCTAACGTCATTTAGTGTTAATGTGGCTAACGTCATTTAGTGTTAATGTGATTAATTTAGACGTTTGGTGTTGTTAAATCATAGAACTGAAAAGGTTTTGTTTATATTGCCTGTTTTACAGTAACTAACAAAATGGGAAAGGAAAAGACCCACATCAACATCGTGGTCATTGGCCATGTCGACTCCGGCAAGTCCACCTCCACCGGTCACCTGATCTACAAGTGCGGTGGCATCGACAAGAGAACCATCGAGAAGTTCGAGAAGGAAGCCGCCGAGGTAAGCGGTTAATTGTTATTTCTCAAATGTTTAAAGCCTACTGAAACGTATCCAAGATGGCGGCACCAGCGTGCCCGACTGGCCGGCACGAGGGTGTAGCACGCGCCGTGAGCGCGCACGCGGGGTGGGGCTTCATGGCGGGAGCAGCTAATCGTGATTGTGCACTTCTTACAGTTTAGGCTGAAAGACATTATAAACTTAAGTTTGTTTAAATGTTGTAAATGAATTTCAGTTGACCTAATTGTTTTTAAACGGGGTTACATCAGTTTGACATTTACTAAATTCTGTAATTCAGGTATTAATGGTTTTAAAACGTGGTTTATTCAAGTACTTTTGTGTTTGCAGATGGGCAAGGGCTCCTTCAAGTACGCCTGGGTGTTGGACAAACTGAAGGCCGAGCGTGAGCGTGGTATCACCATCGACATCGCTCTGTGGAAGTTTGAGACCAGCAAGTACTACGTGACCATCATTGATGCTCCTGGACACAGGGATTTCATCAAGAACATGATCACTGGTACCTCCCAGGTAAAGATGGAAGATCTGAGCCACGTCCTGAAGTGGGTTTGGAGGATTTCTCTCCAACATCTTGTGTTTTCCAGGCTGACTGCGCCGTGCTGATTGTTGCTGCTGGTGTTGGTGAGTTCGAGGCTGGTATCTCAAAGAACGGTCAGACCCGCGAGCACGCCCTGCTTGCTTTCACTCTGGGCGTGAAGCAGCTCATCGTCGGTGTGAACAAGATGGACTCTACCGAGCCCCCTTACAGCCAGGCCCGTTTTGAGGAAATCCAAAAGGAAGTGAGCACCTACATCAAGAAGATCGGCTACAACCCTGCTGCTGTTGCCTTCGTCCCCATCTCCGGATGGCACGGAGACAACATGCTGGAGGCCAGCGACAAGGTAAGGATACCAATGTGTGTCCAGGTGTGTAAATGGCAGTACCTCGAAACTAAACTGTTGAAATTTTCCATAGATGAACTGGTTCAAGGGGTGGAAGATTGAACGCAAGGATGGAAACGCCAGTGGAACCACTCTGTTGGAGGCTCTGGATGCCATCCTGCCACCTTCTCGTCCCACCGACAAGCCCCTCCGTCTGCCCCTGCAGGACGTCTACAAGATTGGCGGTACGACGCTAACCGTAACACGTTTTTAAAGAAGGAATTCAATGTGGAGCTCACTGATTCTCTATTTTAGGTATTGGAACTGTACCCGTCGGTCGTGTTGAGACTGGTGTCCTGAAGCCCGGTATGGTCGTCACCTTCGCTCCCCCCAACCTGACCACTGAGGTCAAGTCTGTGGAGATGCACCACGAGTCTCTGCCCGAGGCCGTGCCTGGTGACAATGTTGGCTTCAACGTCAAGAACGTCTCCGTTAAGGAAATTCGTCGTGGGTACGTTGCTGGTGACAGCAAGAACGACCCACCCAAGGCTGCTGACAGCTTCAACGCCCAGGTCAGTAGTGTTTGAGCAGTGTTTCGTCCAAAAGTTGTTTAAATGTTTCTAAACCATGAACATTTGCAGGTCATCATCCTGAACCACCCAGGTCAGATCAATGAGGGTTACGCCCCCGTGCTCGACTGCCACACAGCTCACATTGCTTGCAAGTTCAAGGAGCTGATTGAGAAGATCGACCGTCGTTCTGGCAAGAAGCTGGAGGACAACCCCAAGTTTGTCAAGTCTGGAGATGCTGCCATCGTCAAGTTGATCCCACAGAAGCCCATGGTTGTGGAGCCCTTCTCGAACTACCCTCCCCTTGGTAAGTTTCTGTTCTGGGATCCTGAACCGTGAGCTGTTAGTGTAAGGCTTGTCTAACACCTGCTCACCTGTGTTCTACCTGCAGGTCGTTTCGCTGTTCGTGACATGAGGCAGACTGTGGCTGTTGGTGTCATAAAGGCTGTGGACACCAAGGAGGTCTCCGGAAAGACGACCAAGGCTGCAGAGAAGGCCCAGAAGAAGAAATGAATGGTCGTGCAGGACGTCCAGCAAGGCGTGGTGTGCCGGCAGCTGCGGGCCACCTCCTCCCCCATTTCCTCTCACCACCCTGGGTCATCTCTGAGGCACAGCTCTCTACTCAAGGACTGGCTTATGCTGATTAAAACCCATCGCAAAAGTTTTCGCAGGAAAAAAAACTCTGGCATTGTCGTTTAGATCACGGGATGGTGCCTCTTTAGGTTGACTTGTTTAAAATTGTATCAATCTTTAAAAATGCCACAAATTAATTGGGAAGAAAGCTGCTGGTAACTAATAAAATAAATGTCTCTGAAAAAATCGCAATTGGCTTGTCTGTGTCCTTAAGTGTTGCAGTTGGCGCGAGGTTGTATCTGACTGGCGAGCCTGGCTTGCAGCTGTTGACCAGCTACCCGGGTGCGGTTGGTCATCCAATCCCCTCCACAGGAGTACCCCCCTGGCCAATGGCACCCCTTCACCAGAGCCTGGGCTGCCCTCCCTCTCTAGCTGCAGTATAAAAGCTGTGCTCAGATCCGGTTCTGTCCTTTTGCCCCTTCAAATTTAGGATTTCTTTGTAGCTGCTGGGAACAGGTTGGTGTGTTTCTAATTTTAGAAATCTAAACGTTTAACTTAAAGGTATGAATGAGGACAAAGCTAATTTAATCACCTGATGCCTGAGATTGTACTTTACAGTTAGGGTTTCCTGAAAAGATTGCCATTGAACTGCTGAATCGAGCTGTTGAGTCTTTTATGGGATTTGAAAACGTGGAAAGGCTGCAGATTTCTGATTCTCAGTCATGCTCGTTCATATGGTCGGGGGCGCGCTCAGTGAAACGAAGGATAGGCTGCATGCGCGCTCCCGTCAGAAGACAACATGGCGGCTGTGTGTAACATGGAGGCTGGTTGCCGGTGGTCGAGCGTGACTCAGCGCCGCTTTCGGGTGTCACGAATGAGCGATTACAAAATGTTTAAAATGAACTTTGGGTTGGGCTCTACTGTTGTACGAGCTTGTTCTGCAGGCATGACTCGGCCAAAATCTGGAAGGTTTAAAAATAAATGAAGGGGATAATCAAATTGGATCGTATTTGGTGCATTTT
This sequence comes from Nothobranchius furzeri, assembly GCF_043380555.1. NCBI lineage: Eukaryota > Metazoa > Chordata > Actinopteri > Cyprinodontiformes > Nothobranchiidae > Nothobranchius > Nothobranchius furzeri. The sequence continues at coordinate 25,167,428 of NC_091759.1, read as the reverse complement.
CCCATGTAAAAGTTTTAAAAACAAGTCATTACACCGTGGCGGATTGTTTTAAGGAAAAATTGGAATTTTAAAAAACTTCCCGTTTGTTTGTAGCCGGTGAACCGAAATGGGAAAAGAGAAGACCCACATTAACATCGTGGTCATCGGCCACGTCGACTCCGGCAAGTCCACCACCACCGGTCACCTGATCTACAAGTGCGGTGGCATCGACAAGAGAACCATCGAGAAGTTTGAGAAGGAAGCCGCCGAGGTTTGTATTCTATCACAGGTTCTGGTTCACTGTTATAATCACGATGCATCAGCGCCCTCTGCTGGTGGGATAGTGTTTCACAGGACGAACACAACCCCTCGTTTATGACAGGATAACAGCGCCCCCTGCTGGTGGGTACTGGCTTTTGCTGCAGGAGGTTTTCTGGATTAAAAGAAAAATCTTTACATATTTGGCTTTTAGAAGCTCTTATTGATTTCACCGGATTAAAAAGTCTTATTTTTGTAAATATGCATGTCAATTCATTTAAATGGAAATGGACTGACCACTTTTTGGATTTGTTTTTTTAAACTCCAACAACACCAAATATTTGTTTTTAATATCTGAAGCCAAAAAGTCATAACCAGAAAATATAACCAGTGACAAAAATCATTAATGTATAACATTAAGTAAATTAGTCTGGTAGGAATCAGTGGTAGATGTTCCTATTTAAATTGCTGTCTACATTTATATCTAATGTGTTTGCAGATGGGCAAGGGCTCCTTCAAGTACGCCTGGGTGTTGGACAAACTGAAGGCCGAGCGTGAGCGTGGTATCACCATCGACATCGCTCTGTGGAAGTTTGAGACCAGCAAGTACTACGTGACCATCATTGATGCTCCTGGACACAGGGATTTCATCAAGAACATGATCACTGGTACCTCCCAGGTAAAGATGGAAGATCTGAGCCACGTCCTGAAGTGGGTTTGGAGGATTTCTCTCCAACATCTTGTGTTTTCCAGGCTGACTGCGCCGTGCTGATTGTTGCTGCTGGTGTTGGTGAGTTCGAGGCTGGTATCTCCAAGAACGGCCAGACCCGCGAGCACGCCCTGCTGGCCTACACGCTGGGCGTGAAGCAGCTCATCGTCGGTGTGAACAAGATGGACTCCACCGAACCGCCTTACAGCCAGAAACGCTACGAGGAGATCACCAAGGAGGTGAGCGCCTACATCAAGAAGATCGGCTACAACCCCGCCACCGTGGCCTTCGTCCCCATCTCCGGTTGGCATGGAGACAACATGCTGGAGGCCAGTGACAAGGTGAGAGACCGAACCGCCTCCATGGTGTCTTCTTTTGACCTTCTTCTTGGACTTCACAGCAAACCAACTTTTACTCACATCCTTTACAGATGGGCTGGTTTAAGGGGTGGAAGATTGAGCGCAAGGAGGGCGGAGCTACGGGCGTGACCCTGCTGGAGGCCCTGGACTCCATCATGCCGCCCAGCCGTCCCACTGACAAGCCCCTCCGTCTCCCTCTGCAGGACGTCTACAAGATCGGCGGTAAGAGCAGCAGGCTTGATTTACTAGATCCTGACCCTAAACCCAACCTTCAGCCACAACGACTGGCTTCTCCTCCTCCTCCAGGCATCGGAACCGTTCCCGTCGGCCGCGTGGAGACCGGCATCCTGAAACCCGGTATGGTCGTCACCTTTGCCCCGCCCAACCTGACCACTGAGGTCAAGTCTGTGGAGATGCACCACGAGTCTCTGCCTGAGGCTCTGCCCGGCGACAACGTTGGCTTCAACGTGAAGAACGTCTCCGTGAAGGAGGTCCGGCGTGGGAACGTGGCCGGAGACAGCAAGAACGACCCCCCACTGGCCGCCGAGAACTTCAGCGCCCAGGTGAGCCGCATAGACGCATTCCATTAGATGATCATTGGCTAACTCTTCCTCCTCCTCCTCCTCAGGTCATCATCCTGAACCACCCGGGTCAGATCGCTCAGGGTTACGCCCCCGTGCTCGACTGCCACACCGCTCACATCGCCTGCAAATTCAGTGAGCTCAAGGAGAAGATTGACCGTCGTTCCGGTAAGAAGCTGGAGGATAATCCCAAAGCTCTGAAGTCTGGAGATGCTGCCATCGTCACCATGGTGCCTGGAAAACCCATGTGTGTGGAGAGCTTCTCCCAGTATCCTCCGCTGGGTGAGTCCAGGAATAATCCGCTGAGCAGAAAAGACTCGATCTGAAAACATGACTTCATTCTGACTTGTTCTTAGAGGACCCAGGGTTATTTTCTGGTTTTCTTCCTCCTCTCAGGTCGTTTTGCCGTCCGCGACATGAGGCAGACGGTGGCCGTCGGCGTGATCAAATCCGTGGAGAAGAAGGCGCCTTCCGGAGGGAAAGTCACAAAATCTGCACAGAAGGCCGAGAAGAAGAAATGAAGGATCGTGCGGGAGGTCCCGCAGCAGGTCCCGTCTCCTCCTGTCCACCCAGCGCCGTCTTCCCGGAGACACAGCTCTCCTCTCAAGGACTGGCTCACGCTGATTAAAGCTCATCGCAAAAGCTTCCGCAGGAAAGGAACCTGGTTTTCCTGCTTCAGCGGGAAGCGCTGGTGTTCAGTAATCAAATAAACATCCCAAACACGTTCCTGCTGACTCCGTGTGCTTCCGTCAGACCCAAACACACCCATAATCTCTCAGATTTAATCCTGTGTTTAAGTCTTTTTATTCTGGAGAAGTTCACAGATTTTAGGATTTATTTGAGATCCTGAAGCTGCTTTATTCCTTTTTTATTCTGATTATATTTAAATAATTCTGCCAAACAGAACTGACTCAATCTGGGACCCGTTCAGCTTGGGATTAATCAGATCAGTGGATTATAATGATAAACAAGTCAAATCCTTTTAGGGATGAAATTAATGATTATTTATTTCAGTTTGAACTCAGGAAATTATTTAAAATAAATCCTACATTCTGGATTTTAACCTTCGTGTTTCATCTGGAGACCTCCATCGTCTCCACCGGCTTCTTCACTGGTGGATTTATCTTAATGCAGTAAATTAGAATGAAAAATCACACAAACTTTAATATATAATAATTCATAAGTATGAGAAATATACTTTTATTTTGTTATAAATAAAAGCAAATATAAAATGTCATACATTATAATAAAAATGACTAAAATCACATAAACGTCTTTTAATTGAATGAATTTATTTTTATCTTCATACTTGCTTTCAGACCAAATTCGCTGTTTGTTTGTTTTTTTTGTGCCAAAACTTAAATGTTTTCAGGTAGAAATTTAGCTCTTTTATTCTGAGATGCTGAGTCAAATATATTTTAACCAAAGTCCACCTTAAAGGAAAAGAAAAATCCTAAAGTGGTGGAGGGAAAGTCTGACATAAATATTTATTTATTTATTTATTGGAGGGAAAATCTGACATAAATATTTATTTATTTATTGGAGGGAAAGTCTGACATAAATATTTATTTATTTATTTATTGGAGGGAAAGTCTGACATAAATATTTATTTATTATTTATTTATTGGAGGGAAAATCTGACATAAATATTTATTTATTATTTATTTATTGGAGGAAAAATCTGACATAAATCTTTATTTATTTATTGGAGGGGAAAATCTGACATAAATATTTATTTATTTATTTATTTGTTAATTTATTGGAGGGAAAATCTGACATAAATATTTATTTATTTATTGGAGGAAAAATCTGACATAAATATTTATTTATTATTTATTTATTGGAGGGAAAAGCTGACATAAATATTTATTTATTATTTATCTATTGGAGGGAAAATCTGACATAAATATTTATTTATTATTTATTTATTGGAGGGAAAATCTGACATAAATATTTATTTATTTGTTTATTTATTGGAGGGAAAATCTGACATAAATATTTATTTATTTATTGGAGGAAAAATCTGACATAAATATTTATTTATTATTTATTTATTGGAGGGAAAAGCTGACATAAATATTTATTATTTATTTATTGGAGGGAAAATCTGACATAAATATTTATTATTTATTTATTGGAGGAAAAATCTGACATAAATCTTTATTTATTTATTTATTGGAGGGAAAATCTGACATAAATATTTATTTATTGTGACAAAAGGAAAAAAAAGATTAAATTAATTAAACTTGCGCAGCTTAATTGAAAAGTCAAGGTAATAAATCAGTCATGTGTGAGAATAAAGTAAAATTCATGCTAATATATTTAGGATTAAAACCTTCCTAGACAGGAAGTTGGTTTCACCTGAACTGAAAGTGAAACCCGGAACACCTGGATCCGATCCACCTGCCGCAGGTGAGCGCTGCTCTTTAACGCGTTCATTTACATCAAAACAATAAAAACAGGATTATTTCAGGAGGTAGTTGGAGGTTCTGCATGGGAAAGTCCCGGATGTTTCCTGAAAAAGGTCAAGTGAGAATGGATCCAAGAGCTGTCATCTAAAATCAGCTGATTCATTCATTCATTCATTCATTCACACAGGCCAGCCTGAAGTTCAGCAGCTCACCTGCGCCTCCGTGAAGCTGACCCCCACCTACTTGAAAAGTACGAGCCAATAGGCTTCGTTTGTGCTGCTGCGGTTTATGACGCATGACAAGTTATTAGGGGGCGATGACGTCACCGTCCCCCAGGTAGCTCCCAAATAAACCGGATCGGTCTCATTTATTAGTGCTGCGTTTGTGCTGCTGCGGTTTCTGACGTATTAAAGCTTTATTTACAAGCTACACCATGACAACGACAGCTCCTGCTCCACCAGCTGCTTTACGCTCCGCTGTAGAATCCACTTCCTGTTGCTAGTTTTAGTTTTTATGAACGTTTCGTGTGTTTCAGCACATCAACTGATGCAGTCAACAACAAGGTGGATACTTCTGATCAAACCAGAGCACCAGGCAGGCTAAAGGTGTTTGTTTCAGGTGAAAACTGACGTCACAGGTGAAGGGATACTGTCACAGAGGTCAGTTTGTTTGTCTGATTTACTTTAATTAGACCTGTAACGTGTCTGACCTGGGACTTGGTCATGAGATCATCACGGCCTTCAAGAGGACGCGGGGGAAGCTGAGTGGGTATGGAAAGCAAAAAGACGTGAAAAACTGAACCTACTGATGACACAAGTTAGCCACGGTGAACACATGAAAATGAAATAAACGAAGAACAAAAAAAGAAATGTGGTTAAAAGTTAAAATAGATGATTGTACAAGTTTAAATAACTCTGAACATTTAATAACAAGGAGGCGTTCTTCATTTATTTTATTTTATTCTATTTTTGCAGAACTTTATTGAAGATTTACACACAAAAGGCACGGTCACGTGTTTTCTCCGACACCGCAGCACGTCGTAAAGGATGCGAGTGAAGATCACGCTCAGGAGGTGGAGGAGAGCTCGGGACGCTTCAGCACGACTCAGACTCATCATATTCATGTTTTCACTTCCGGCGGCTTTTATTCTCTTAAAGTTTTCCTGAAAAACAACTTTTTGAGATTTTTGAAAAACTTTATTTCAGTTCCGGTGTCAGAAACACGTAAAATGCGATGATCCTGCATGTTGAAGCTGATTTAAACAGTTTTTTTTAATGTAAAAACAACCAAAAAAATCATTTTTCAGTAAATAAAACAATTAATCAATCTAACTTTATTTATAAAGTGAGTCAAAACAATCAGAACCTCAAATTGTTGCTTCATAGTAAATAAAATCATAAAGTTTTACAAATCATAAAATGGGAGAAAAGGTTATTTCAGGTCACCAGAACCAGAACCCGTCCTTACTGGATCTGCTGATGAGGTTCCTGAAGGCCTGATTCAGCTCTAGAAGCAGCTGGTCCTTCCGTCTGATCTTGCTGATGTAGGAGGAGTTATGGACGGAGAGGACAGCGGGTCTCCGAGACTCCCACCTGTGAGACAAAGACAGGAAGTCCAGCAGCAGCCCTGAGGTGAACCTGCAGGTTCTTCAGAAAGTTCCTCATCTCACCATCTGAGTCTCGTTGCAGTTAGGAGCTCCTCAGTGGTGGAGCAACCCGTCTCTGTCCCCTCGGACCTGGCAGACTGGATCAAACTCAACGCCAGGGACCTGAAGATCTCTCAGAGGGACCGCCGCTGGGCTGCAGAGATGGTCAACGGCTTCCGGGAACACCTGCTGAAGTTCCTGAAGAAGGAGTCGCTGTTCCAGTCTGTTGAGTTCCTCAACACAGGAAGTTACTTTGAGAAGGTCAAGGTGAGGTCACCATAACCACCTTCTCCAGACCTTCACCCCTCCCTTCTGCCTCTGCCGTGTTTCAGATCTACAGCCCTGACGAGTTTGACATGATGCTGAAGTTTCCGGTTCTCACCACCACGGAGCTCGACGGTGGCCTGTTCCACCGGATCGACCTGGTCCACGCCCCTCAGGGACCCATACGGGACTACCTCCTGGAGAACCAGCTCACCTTGTCGTCCACTAAGCTCCTGACTGAGATGTTCCAGCTGGTCCGCAAGTTCCTGAAGACCTACAGAGGTTCTCCTCTTCACCTCCACATGTTCTTTGTGTGTTTTTACTCGGTTCTGGCTGAAAGAACCCTCAGATGATGTCAGTAAGGCATCAAATCCGTCCCCTCCAGCGGAGGAACATCTGGGAACCTGGTTCTGATTGGTTCTGTTTAAGGTGTTTTAACTGAAGCTTTTCTTGAGTCCAGTCCCTGACGACCAGCTCAGCTGTCACTGGGAGGTGAACAGGAAGACGCCCAACTCTCCGGCAGACCTGAGACCAGAGGAGAGGAGCTGATCTCTGTGGACGTGGTCCTGGCTCTCGAGGTAATTCCCTCATCTGGAACGCGTTGATCTTCAGAACCAGCGGCATCACATCGGCTGTAAAGGTCAGGGCTTCTCTTTATTCTCCAACTCAAACAGAGGAAACGTCCGTAAGCTTTAATGTAAAGGTTGAAGACTTCTTATCCTACAAAATAAAGGTCTAAGTAGGTTTCAGAGTCCATGGCCTGTATTTGCAGCGCCTGCTGAGGGTTCTACAGCCCCCCAAGGCGCTTCACAACACACTGATGATGGCCTGGGGCGCACTGACAGGTGAAGCCTGCTGAGCACCGGCGCCAGCCGTCCCTCCGACCACCAGCAGGCCCGGCAGGTTTAGATTCTTGCCAAAGGACACAACAGCAGCATTTTCTGGTTGGAACCGGGATCTAACCTGCAACCTTCTGATTACTGGACAACCCGCCCTTCCTCCTTAGCTACTGCTTTATTTATTTATTTATTTATTTATTTATTTATTTATTTATTTATTTATTTATTTATTTATTTATTTATTTATTTATTCATGTGTCTGAAGAGTCAGAGCTGGCCACCCGCGACCCGTACCGGTCCAGATGTGGACTGGGAAAGAAGAGTCGCCGAGAAATCAGGAATCAGCCGTGTTACTTTGTCCCGAAAAGGCTGAAAGGGGCGACACCAGAGCAAAGACGCAAAAGGTGGGAAGAAGTTCCGTCTAATTTAATTACTATCTGGTTCTAACGGGTCACTCTGAGTGTTTCATGCAGGCTGAACATGAGAATAGTCTCCTACACCGATCTCCCGCATCAGCTTCTGATAGGAAACAGACGGTGAAACTCTAGGATTAGAAAAACCTGACAGATCTACGTCACCCTGTCACTAACAATCATGCACTCACCCATCTCAGCTAGTAGAAGCTAACCGTCAGCATTAGCAACTCCACCACACAGCAGAACTCCTCCAGGCTTGTGTTATTAGTGGAGATAAAACATCAGCGTTGCAGAGCAGACAGAGTCGGTGGTAGAGTCGTGTTGCTGTTAGCCAATCGGAGGAGAGACGTCCACATATCAGGAAGTAAGACTCCAGATCCTGCCGTCTGGAGTTCCTTTCTCCTCTGACTGAATTCTCCATGCTGAAACGGGAGCACCGGAGCTTTTTTTCCCCCCAGAGCAAGACTTAAATGACACTCATTCTTAACAGAGACCACTGCATCGTGGATCAGGAACCAGAGCAAGGTTTAGGACCAGAGGTCAAACATTCAACCAGAAACACAGAAAACTAAAGTCTCACAAACCAGCGTCAGTCAGGAACGACCAAATTAGGTGTTGTAGACTGCTTCCTGAGCAGCCTCTGTTCACAGAAATAGAGTTTTCTTCCTTCAGGACTGACAAGCTAACAGCTAGTCTGAGTGTGTTCTTAAAGTGGCTCAAATCTACAAAATCTGCCCGACGTTATTTAACCAGCTTCCCATTTGTGTGGAAATTTACGCGGAATTCTGTCTGAATTTAACTTGGAATTTTGTGTGTTTTGCACTTTTTGTTCAATTTCGAGTGAAAATGAAACGAACTTCAAAATGAGCCTAAATTAATATTTTTATTTGTTTTATTTCAGCAGTTTCTCAGCTTAATGAAGAGACACAGGCTCTTATTTTGACAGGAAGTAGGAAGTATGTTGTTTGTTACGTGAAGCTGTTGGTCTGCCTGTTTTGTTAGCACGCGGTTTTTGGTTCTTCTGCAGAGAGTTGAAGATCATCACATCTCACGGTAACAAGAAAACCTGCTGTGAGGGTCACGGCACCAAGTGCTGCCGGTGAGTCCGTCAAATCCGTCCCTCGTTATGTTTTTGGTGCGTTAGAGGACAGACAGGACTTCAGAGGATGTGATTATTATTTTTTTTACCATCACAACTCCTAAACGGTTCTTTTTACTCGTGTAAACCTGTAGATTAATGCGAGCCACAGGTTTTTACTGTTTAAACCCAATTTCCTGTTCTTCTCTCAGAAAGCTGTGCTTGATGCTGCTGAAATCTCCGATTGAGGGTCTGAAACAACGGTTTCCCAAAGAGCTGGATGAGCTCTGCTCCTACCACGGACAGACCGTCTTCCTCCACGCTTTGGCCTGCAGGTGTTCCTCAGAAACATACGTTTGAATTGACATAACAGAAAAAATCTGCAGAACGTCTAGAAAACGGGACTACAGTTGTTAGAAAAGATTTCTGTTCCTTGTTTAATTTTTGCATCATCCTGGCCAGATGTGATGACTCCCAGTGGGTCTGTCAGCAGCTTCCTGTACCTGGTCGATGCCCTGCAGGACCACGCTCGCAGAGGGGACCTCCCTCACTTCTTTGTGCCTGAATGCAACCTCTTCTCCCCGACCATCTTCCATCGCAGAGCTCTTGCTTTTCTCGTCAGGGCTCTGGATGAGCAGAAGAGGGAAGGTCTGCCTCTGCTGAAACCCCCAGCTCTGGTTTCTCTTCTGAAACCATCCACCGCTGCAGCTCACATCATCCTGGAGAAACCCACTGAGAAATCCTCCCTGCCCACTGCTTCCTGTCTGAAACTCACCCTGCTGTTTTTTCTGGTTGTTCTATTTGCCTTTTGCTGTTTTTGGGATTAAACGATAAAAACAAGATTAATAGATGTAAAGATTTAAACATAAATAAAAGATAAACTGGGTGACAATTCATCTTCTGTAAATCCAAGAAAAGGGCTGAAGTGAAGCAGGAAGTGCTTATTTAAAAACTTTGATTCACACTGATCGTCACCGACGTCTAATATTCAAACTATGTTTTATTTTATTGTGTCAAACTTTTCTTTAAATGAAAAATCATTTGAAGTCCGTAGTGATGTTTAGCTACGTTTTTTATTTTGAAAGTAGAGGAAAGGAGTTATTTTACTACTTGCATTTATTTGGGTTTGTTTCACTAATTTTCTTTCTTTGAATTAAAAACATTTTGGCATACTGTAGCAAATTTGTTCTTAGCGTAGAAACTATGATTAAATTTACATTTGTACAAGTTTTCTTTGTTGACCAACATTTTAAATGTAAATGTAGAAAAGTGCTGCAGGACTGCGGAAATGTTGGGTAATATTATAGAATTAATAAAATATTGATAAAATATCAGGGTCATTTTTTAAATATATAATTTTAAAAGAAATACGTGTTTTTGCGTTTTTTTTTCTCAATTGTCTGCGGATTGTTCGTCAGTCGGAACCGACGTTGCTGCGTGTTGTTTTCCAGACCACATTTACAACGGACACCCCCTTATAAAAGCGTTCCGCCGGAAATGATGCGCCCTCTTCTAAGCTATCCAATATGGCGGTGAGTATCTGCTCACGTCGAGCGACATGAAGTTACTGATTTAATCCACAATCATCGGGCCTGAACAGTCGCTTCAATCCCAGTTTGGTTTTCAGGCACAAAGAGATTGTGATGAACGATTAATCTAAAGTCATATTTGTTCGATAAACATTACATTGTTATTTTAAAACCGCTAAAGTGGGTGATGCTAACAGGCTAACAACTTTAGCTGACAGTTCCTGTGTTGTTAACACGCAGCTTAGCAGTTTAAGCACGATGACCTGCATATTCATTCTGTGTAGTTCTGACTCGTTACGGGGCTTTTTAGCCTGAGAACAAGAGTGAGATGTGTGCCGATGCTAACGACATTAGCAAAGAGAATATGTCCGGGCATGTTCTCCGTCCGGCGTGTGTCCGTAATCTGCCGAACAACCGGGCAGGCGACTGTCTAAAATCAGATGTGTGAACCATCGATCATATTAATTATGTTTCCGGTTACTAACGTTCTTTATCTCTGCGTAGCAGCGGCTGTCTTCAGGCTTAACGGGCTCTGACTTGTTTATTTGCAGGACCAGGGTGAGAAGAAGGAGAATCCCATGAGAGAGCTCCGCATCCGTAAGCTCTGCCTGAACATCTGTGTGGGTGAGAGCGGAGACAGACTGACCAGAGCTGCCAAAGTGTTGGAGCAGCTCACGGGACAGACACCTGTCTTTTCCAAGGGTTCGTGTCCAGATGATCCCAACCAGGGACGGGAAGAGTTCTCACAAAGCCGGAGCTGGATCCTAACTTCCATCTGTTTGTGTTTCCCCCTCTTTACAGCCCGCTACACTGTCAGATCCTTTGGTATCCGCAGAAATGAAAAGATCGCTGTCCACTGCACCGTCCGCGGAGCTAAAGCTGAGGAGATCCTGGAGAAGGGACTCAAGGTGAGCAAATCTTGGAGGTTTTCTTTGAATCTACTTCACATTTGTCACGGTTTGGATTACCTGGATGGGTAGCTGTGGCTCTTATGAATCAAATTTGATTGAATGGCTTTAGGTTAGAAGGAAGGGCAGATCAGCTGGTTTTTGAAGCAGCTGTTTGGTGCAGTGGGCTCCTGTCCTCTGGTGCTATTTAATGTGTTTTTAGTGCAGCTAAATAAGAGCTTAGAAATCTAATCCAACCGTAGCGGAAACAACTCGATTTTTCTCAGTTCAGTCTGTCGTTGGTGCGAAAAGTTTTGTCTGGCCATTCGCAGCTCTTTACATTTGATGGGCAACGCATAAAAACAACAAAAATGGTGTCTGCTCAGGTACAACAGCTTTGGCTTCAACTTAAGACGGTTTATTTCAACGACAGAATTCATTGGGGGTTGGTGTTGGTCGCCATGACGACCCCGCACTTGTACAGTGTGAACTGTTCCGTTGACTGTTTTCTGTCGTGATGAGTGAGTCGTGCTCCGGTTGGTCCTAGTGCTGTCCGGTTGGTCCTAGTGCTGTCCGGTTGGCCCCAGTGCTGTCCGGTTGGCCCCAGTGCTGTCCGGTTGGCCCTAGTGCTGTCCGGGTGGCCCTAGTGCTGTCCGGGTGGTCCTAGTGCTGTCCGGTTGGTCCTAGTGCTGTCCGGTTGGCCCTAGTGCTGTCCGGTTGGTCCTAGTGCTGTCCGGTTGGTCCTAGTGCTGTCCGGTTGGCCCTAGTGCTGTCCGGTTGGTCCTAGTGCTGTCCGGTTGGTCCTAGTGCTGTCCGGTTGGCCCTAGTGCTGTCCGGTTGGCCCTAGTGCTGTCCGGGTGGCCCTAGTGCTGTCCGGTTGGCCCTAGTGCTGTCCGGTTGGCCCTAGTGCTGTCCGGTTGGTCCTAGTGCTGTCCGGTTGGTCCTAGTGCTGTCCGGTTGGTCCTAGTGCTGTCCGGTTGGCCCTAGTGCTGTCCGGTTGGCCCTAGTGCTGTCCGGTTGGCCCTAGTGCTGTCCGGTTGGCCCTAGTGCTGTCCGGTTGGCCCTAGTGCTGTCCGGTTGGCCCTAGTGCTGTCCGGTTGGTCCTAGTGCTGTCCGGTTGGTCCTAGTGCTGTCCGGTTGGTCCTAGTGCTGTCCGGTTGGCCCTAGTGCTGTCCGGTTGGCCCTAGTGCTGTCCGGTTGGCCCTAGTGCTGTCCGGTTGGCCCTAGTGCTGTCCGGTTGGTCCTAGTGCTGTCCGGTTGGCCCTAGTGCTGTCCGGTTGGTCCTAGTGCTGTCCGGTTGGCGCTAGTGCTGTCCGGTTGTGTGCGGAGACGGTCCCGCTCCTGCGAGTGAGCCGGTCCATGGTTCATAGCTAGACTAAATATTATAGGATGGCATGGCTACCTAACTAAAACAGTGAGTGATCACCTGTGACTGACGTACCGTAATGTGTACGACACCTAAAGTCAGAGCCCTAACGATTCAGAAACGTTCTGCTGCTTCACCTCCAGCTTGCTGCTGTTTCCTTTCACAAATGTTAGACGGTGTTAAATCGGTATCGGGCTCCAACCCCGTCCTGGTATCGGTGCTTTATCTGTGAGATTTTTTTTTTTTTTTTCACTTTTGAATCCGTTATTTGTCTGTCAGAAACTCGTACCACACCTGAAGTGATGTTGGGATAAAATCCTGAAGGGTTTTGGTAAAAAGCTAATCTGGATTAGAGACGGCTGACTCTGGGTTTGTTTATTCTGACGTTGGGAGACTTGTCGGTCCAGTTAGGCCTCAGGTCTGGTTTCTTCTACAATAACAAAGTTCCTCTGTGGCTTCCAGGTGCGCGAGTACGAGTTAAGGAAGAACAACTTCTCCGACACGGGAAACTTCGGCTTCGGTATCCAGGAGCACATCGATCTGGGCATCAAGTACGACCCGAGCATCGGTATCTACGGACTGGACTTCTACGTGGTGAGTGGCTCCAGAACACAAACCCGACGGTTGTTGAAGGACGTCTTCTAAAGCTCTGTGGTGTGAATCCAGTGTTTTATCCTGATCCTGCAGGAATGAGCTGAGACGTCCAATCAGTGAGATCCTTGTTTGGTTCCGATCCAAACGAGTGTTTGTGCTGAGCCAAATCGTTTACGTTGTTTTCATCCCGCTCAGGTTCTGGGTAGACCCGGTTTCAGCATCGCTGACAAGAAGCGGAAAAGAGGCCGTATCGGCGCCAAGCACCGCATCCGCAAAGAGGAGGCCATGCGCTGGTTCCAGCAGAAAGTGAGTACAGAGGTCTGGGTGGTTCTGAGGTGAGGGCAGCAGGTCGGGTCCAAAGGTGGCCGTGAGACCAGAACCGTTGCATTAAAGGCCAAAGAAGATCAAACGTAACCTTTGATGCTGTTTTAAATCAGACGTGTATCGTTGGATTTCAGATGAAGCTTGTTTTGAATGAGCAGTTTGGTCTCTGTGGGCCACCGTACACCTGGGTGTTCACTGGGACCAAACCTTCAGAGTTTATCAGCTGTTTAGTTTTAAATCTCTGATGTTTGACTGAAGCTAGACGAGCTTCTGGCTGGTCTTTATGTACAAATATTTAAATGTGGTTCTCTCTTTTGTGGCGTTTCAGTACGACGGCATCATCCTCCCCGGCAAATAAAGAAGCTCCTCGCCATCTTTGTAACAAAGTAATAAAAGTAAAAACCAAAACGCTCCTTGTTCTGTTTTTAATGAGACGTTTTCTGTGGTTCAACGTTAACTTCAGCTATCAGACGTGGATGTTTGATGTCTGATTAAACTTGGGTGTTCCAGCGAGCTGCTGCTGCATGACCCGAAGACCGTTAGAGGACAAGTCTGAGCTGTAGGAGCAGCGTTTGGTCATCAAACTCAACATCCAGCAACCTGGTGTCAAATATGCAGTCCAGTTGTTGGGATGAAGTGGAGTTGGAGGATTTTTCAGGCTGAAGCAGCAAGTTTAGCTTCACAGCAGCTTGAATGTGTAAATGGTTGCAGAGTGATGTTAGCTTTCAGGGGAGAAATACAATAAAACTCAGATGTGCTGCTGCAGGAAGCCTGGAGGGACTCCAAACCGGAAGTGTGGAAAACCAACCTTCAGTCGAATATGGGTGTGAAGCTTTTCACCACAAGGGTGCAGCACTGAGTCATGCAGATGTGGCGTGGGCTCAGCAGGTACTTTCAGGCAAAACCGGAAGTTCATCCTCATCAGATGGAGAAAAAACGCAGATTCAGCTGGTTTTAGTTTTCTTTTATTCAGTGAAACTCGAGCAAACATCCAGATTTTCACTTTACAGCCTCTATCAGAGAAATTCTGTCGGTGAATAAAAGCCCTCTTGAGTTCCTCCCGCAGGTGTTGGTCTCACCTGGTGGCTTCAGGATAATTAGTGTTTGGATGAGAACATAAACTTTGTCCAGTTTCCTAATTATAGAAGTTTTATTCAAATCTGATTCTAGTTGCTTTTTAAAGTAAAAATTAACATTTAAAACGTTTTTATAAACTTGTATTTTACTGATTAAAACCGTGTTTTTAGTACTCCGCTGCATCCTCAGGTGCATCGGTTTCACCTTCACCTGATGTTCTTCAGACACCTCATCAGCTCTTTCTCTCCACCCTTCACCTCCATCCACCTGCTCCACCCCTCAAATCCACCTTTACCTTCTCAGACCTTGCAGGTTTGTTTCCTTCCAGCCTTCTCCTGGATCTGCGACAGGATTAAAGATCATTTGATGTTTTCATCAGTAGAAATTAAAAAACGTATCAGGATTTTGTAGCTTTATTTTTTTTTTTTACTTTTTGTTTTAAATTAATTTCTTTCTAAAACAAATGAATTCCGTGTTAGATCCCGCAGACCTTTAGAACCGTTCTAGTAACGGTGTCGGTTCCGACCCAGCTCTCCCCCCTATGCCCTGCCGGTGTGTGTTGGGGTCTCGCTGCGGTTCTTCCCGGCCTGCTGCGGGTCTTCGTGACCGGGTGTGTTGCGGTGCTGCTGCCGGCGCGGGGCGTGGCGGGGCGGGAGGCTGAGGGTGCAGCAGGACACCCCCACCGTGGGCTCCGGGAGGTCCTCGGCCCTGGACCAGCTGTCTGTGGCCGGCTCGTACGTCTGCACGGCCGCCTTGTAGCGCTTCTCTGCCTCGTTCCAGCCCCCCAGCAGGTACAGCTTGCCGGCCAGCGGGGAGAGGCCGGCGGTGCTGACCCCCAGGCGCAGCGGGGCAGCCCGGCTCCAGGTTCCGCCCTCCGGGGAGAACACCTCCACCGACAAGACATCCACCCGCTCCCCTCCGGGCCCCAGCTGGCTTCCACCCACCACGTACACCTTCCCTCCGAGGGTGGCGGAGCAGTGCCAGCCGCGGGGGGTGTCCAAGGGGGTCTGCTCGCTCCAGGAGTCGCTCTCCAAGCTGTAGCGCGCCACGGAGCGGGAGTAGGCGCAGCTGATGTAGCCGCCGGTCACCAGGATGTCTCCGCAGGGCAGGGTGGCGCTGGAGTGGCAGCAGCGGGGCGACTCCATGGGTGCACGCATCTGCCAGGTGTTGGAGGAGGGCAGGTAGCTCTCGGTGGTGGCCAGGAGACCCTCCACATTACGGCCGCCGATGGCGAAAAGGCGGCCGCCGCTGGCAGCCAGGGAGAAGTGGGTCCGGCGCTGACGCATGCCGGTCAGGTGGAGCCAGGTGTTGAAGCGGGGGTCGTACCTGCAGACGGGACAGAGTCAGAAACAGGTAGGGCATGTAAACCAGCATGGCCGCATGTACGGGCGCTGATGGGAAAGTAAAACATTCACATGGAGAAAAAAACAACAACGTTGAATTAAGTTTTAAAATAGTTAAAATTTTAAGGCTAATTTTAAATATTTAACATAAAATCTAAGTAAAAAGGCAACTTCTTTTAGACTTTCAGAGTGGTACCCCCAGGTCTCAGGCGCTGGTAGATATTTTGTGGATCTTCTTATTTCTGTGTTTTCAAACCCAGAAACGTAATAAATGATCAATCACCATAAAATGGCTTCTGAAAACATTAGTTTCCTTTTTTTAGTGTTCTAACAATTTAAATCAGTCTGTGTTTGCTCTTTAACTTGAATTTAACTTCATATGTTTAATAAATTAAATATATCTTCATGTTTGTATAAATATTCTGACATAAAATTGTATTTTCATGAATAAAAGTGAGAAATGTATTATTTTTTTAATCGGTGCCCCATACCAACAGGCTGATGAGGCCATGTGTCTACATAAGACATGGACGTAATTTGGGGGGGGGGGGGGGGCATGTCCCCCCCCCCCCCCCACACACTTTTTCCAAAGTCAATTGACCCCTGCACTTTTTACCATCCAAAAACAATATTACACTATATTAAATTGACACTGGTTGAGCTCTAGGACCAAGCGGAAAGCAACCGTTTGTGTTGAAGCCTGTTTCCCATTAGAGCATACTGTAAAGATACCCCCCCTCGTGTCCCCCCACTTCTAAAGTGAAAATCACGTCCATGACATAAGATCACAGCTCTGGCTCACCCCTTGAGTTAGGAGCTATTTTCTTACTGAGGCAGGTGTTTTACCTGCTGAGTGTGCTGACAGCGTGTTTGGCCTGGTTCCGAGCGTCATTCTGGTCCTCTCCTCCTGCCACGTACAGGAAGCCGTCCATCACAGCCACGCACTGGTTGAAGCTCTTTGCTGGCAGCTGGGTCAGGTGGCGCCAGGTGGCTCCTCCTTCACGAGGGTCCCTCCACAACACCTGGACAGCAGGGTCAAAGGCCACTGAAGCGTCTCTGTTTCGTGTGGAGTGAGGTGTGTGTTGTCGTGTTGATACCGACCTCACGGCTCAGAGCTCTCTCAGTCAGAGACGGGCGTCCTCCGATGGTGAGCAGGGTCGGCTGGCTGGCGCGGACCTGAGTGCGTCGGGACTGCAGGGTGTTCTGCTGGTAAGGCAGCAGGTGGTAGTTCATGGCGTCCACCAGCAGGCGGTGACACTGGGGGTCCAGCATCATACGGGGCACCGGCTGGATCTGGCTCACCAGCTCGCTGGCCGGGATCGTCTCAAAGTGGACGTGGGACAGAAGCTCGGCGGCGTGAGGCTGACGAGAGGCGTCAAAGTCCAACCACTTCATGGCGAGCTGAAGGATGAATTAAAAACATCCCAGAAACACACAAAGTTCAAGTAAAAAGAACCCAAAATCTCCTTGTGATAAGCCCCGCCTCTTCAATATCAACCAATGGGAAGTTGCCAAGAGTTATCTTAGTAACCAATTAGTTTTTTGATGCTTTAAAAAACACCTCATCTGTGGTCAGGTGGGCGGGGCTTTCAGTGCCACGTCCTTCATAATTGACTTGAGGCGGGCTAAGTTTTAATGTAGTTTTTTTTTAAGTTGAAATAATTCCTGCTTTGCCTGTCGTAAACGGCTTCCCAAAAAGCCTCGGCTCAGAGGAATAGCGTTTAGTCTTGGTTGTGCTCTGACTAGCTGTTAGCTCACCGGACCTGAAGAACGTACTTATTTCTCTGAACAGAGGCTGTTCAGGAATGCCGGTGTAGCCTATGGCAACACTTCAGAATGGGTGAAATGTTCCTTTAGATTAAGATCAAATCTGTAAAAACCAAACTTTTGTTCCTCATCTGGAACCACAGGATTAACGGAGGTTTAGGCTGATTATTAAATTATTCATCAGATTTTTAGATCGTTTATTTGAGGGTCTGATGAAATAATTAGCAGTAATAACTTTTATCTGTGGAGCAAAAGTTAGAACGATCTGTTGGATGAAGTGATCTGTAGCGGTGGTGGTGCAACTTTTCCACAGCTGTTGTGTTCCTGACTCTCTGCTCAGCTGCTCGTCTATTCCGGTCCTAAAGGTGCTATTAAAGCAGCTTCCTGCTAGCGTACAGTCGGAGCTATACTGGAGGATTTCAGCTCACGGCTGAGCAGCTGGTCTGAGGTCTGTTTATAGGTCTGGTCCTAAATAGAAGATACAGGAAGTATCAGCAGTGTTGGGCCGCGGCTTCATGGAATGACTATTTAGGGTTCTGATTAGGACTGTAGATGGATTTAAACTTTTAAGGAATCGAAAATCTAAGCTCGTGATTTGACCTCTGACCTGGAAGGCTGTGAGCTCTGATGGAAGCAGCAACGAGTCATCCTGAAGGAAGGCGGAGATCTGCTCCAGGGTCAGCTGTGTGAAGAGCGGCGTCGCCGCAAACTGCACAAAATTCTCCAGGACGAAGCGTCGGGCGGCATCGCAGACGGGACGCAGGCCATAGGCGGCGGCGATGTTCCAGACGTAGACGCAGGTCTGCACATTGAGCTCTGCCAGCAGGAAGTCCATGCACATCTTCAGCAGCTGTGGGATCTGAAGGGTGGCGGCGGCGGAGACGGTGCAGCCGATTGTGTAGAGGGACATGTGGACGCGTCCCAGGTAGGCAAAGGTGATGACGTTTGCAAGACCTGCAGATGAGAGAAGAAGAAAAAAACTCGTCCATCATCAGCAAAGAGGTTTACATCCTCAGGTAGAAGGCACTAAGACACACCCAGAGGGGAGAGAGAGGGGAGCTCCAGCCGCTTCATTCCAGGGTCTTTGGCCAGAATCTCTCTGAAGTACTGGCTGATGGAAGAGATGACCAGCTTGTGGACGTCGAAGGCTTTAGTCTTACAGGCCAGCTCCAGGTCCGTCAGGAACCTGAAGATGGGCAGAAGACGACAAGTGCATGGTTATCATCTAGATGCACGAACAAAGAAGAAGAAGACAAGATCTTTTCTATAGCGCCTCAAGATAAAAATCACGAGGCGCTTCACTAAAACAAACAATATAAAAATGTAAAAAATAATTTAGAAAATGGTTAAAAATATATTTAAAATGAGCAAAAATAGACAATTGTGATAAAAAATGTAAAGAAAGAGAGAGAGTGAACGGGAAAGAGGGAAATCAGTGGATCCTGAGGAAGGTGGAATAGGTGGGGAGAGCAGAATAAAGAGAGAGAGGTGAAGAAGGTAATCCAAAAGCCAGCTTGAACAGGTGAGTCTTCAGCTGCTTTTTAAAGGAGACCACTGAGTCCACTGATCTCAGGCTCAGGGGGAGAGAGGTCCAGAGTCTGGGGGCCACAGCAGCAGATGATCTGTCACCTTTGACCTTTAGCCTGGTGCTGCACAACCAGTAGGCTTTGATCACTGGACCTCAGGGACCTGCTGGGGGTGTAGGGACTAAAGGTTGGTTTATGCTTGACGCGTCCGCGAGGTCCGCACGGCTCCGCGCGGAAAAGTTGCGTCATTTTGCGTCATTTTAACAACCACGCCCCTCCACCGCGTCTCCGCACGGCCCAAGATTTCCGCAACGCGCACCTCGGAAAATTTCTAACCACGCGGACGGTCGGACGCGGAAAAATATGGCGGACCGGCACGGCAGAGGTTCGTAACTACAGACATTTGTATGATTCAGCTCTCAGAGATCACCGTGATCAACATGTTGTTAATAATTCTTGGAGAGAAATAGCTCGCACTGTCGGAAAAGACGAGGACGCTGTTAAAAATGCTGAAATGCCATGTTGTAAACAGTAATTTCTACTTCTACTATGGTGTAGTGTTGGATGCATGCAGTAGAGCTCCATGCTGCCCCCTACAGTTTGGGAGAATATTGGCTCACCGCAGAGACAAGCCGCACAAACCATAAACGCTGCGAGTTGTGAAGCGCGTTCCAGCCGCGAGCCGCATCACCGCGCGGAAAGTGAATGCGTCAAGCATAAACCAAGCTTAAGAAGATCACCAGTGTAAGATGGTGCTTGTCCATGTAAGGCCCTATAGACCAGAACCAGGATCTTGAAATGAACCCTGAAGTTGACTGGCAGCCAGTGAAGCTGGAGGAGAAGCGGGGTGATGTGGGTGTGTTTGGAGGACTTGGTCAGAAGCCGAGCACAGGCGTTCTGAACCACCTGTAGACGGTTCAGGGAGGTTCTGCTCAGACACGTGAAAAGAGAGTTACAGTAGTCTAAGCGTGAGGAGATGAAGGTGTGGAGAACTGTCTCAAGTTCAGAGCGGGACAGAATGGGACTCAGCTTAGCAACGTTCCTGAGATGGAAGAAGGAAGAGCGAACAAGAGAACTGACATGAGAATCCAGGGTGAGAGCTGGGTCAAAGGTCACGCCAAGATTCCTGATGGAAGGTTTGGTGTGGGAAGCAAGCTGACCAAGAGAGTCTCTGACTTTGGGAACCAGCTTGTCTGGGGCACAGATGAGGATCTCAGTCTTATCTTCATTCAGCTGTAGAAAGCTCCCACCATCCAGGTTTTGATAGAGTCTAAGCAGGTGTGGAACAGCTGCAGCTTAGACATCTCATGGGGCTTAAAGGAGATGTACTGATGTACATTAGACTTTTGTGATTACTTCACTGTAAAAGTATTACTTACTGTAGCTTCAAAACACACAAAACCTTTTCTGAAGTTATAATTGTGGAGTTAATGATAATAATTATAATCAAGTCTAAAGTCGGGTGTTGATGGTGATAACTGACTTCTCTTGGCGCATCTTGCTGAGCTCCTCCAGAAGAGCGTTCCCGTGGAGGGGTCGTGTGAGTTCACTGCCCAGGCCGAGGCCGCGCTCCCCGGATTTGACAACGGGCGGTGGCAGCGGCAGGTTCAGGCTGTTGAGCTGAGCGATGTCCAGCGCTGCCATCTGCTCGATCTTGTTCACGCCGCTCTCCACCACCACCACGCCATCTCCTCGACTCTCCACCGTCAGTGATGCCGAGCCAGTCTCCATGGCGACCTGACCGACGGAGTCCATGCCAGCTTTCCTCGGACGAGGAGCCCTCTTCTTAGGCGCCATTGCTTTGCTGCAGATCTCTTTACCTCACAGCAGATTAAAATCAGAGCCTTCCCTCAGACACGACACACAGCACCTGGAAGAGTTCAAAACAGGATCCTTTCAGACGCGGTTTAAAAGAGGTTTCATGTGGCGCGGCGTCAGTGGAGGCCCAGACCGAAACATGATCTTATTTTAACAATCTCAGTATTACACACATAAAAACAGGAAATAATGAATGCTTTCGTTGTTGTTAATAAAGTTTGTTCAAACCTCTTCTTGGTCAGAAACAAAACATTCAGGATTTGTGTTCTCACTCTTAGAAGCACGTTGCTGTACAACTCAGAGCAAATTAGCAAAAACAACTCAGGGTGATGAGGCACTGGTGGTTACCATGGAGACTCCAATGAGTCTCCAGCAGCAGCTTTGACATTTCTGTTGAACTTTCACTGTTTTAAACCTTTTTTTCTGACCCTTTGTGGGTGACTATCCTTTACTGACACGAGTCTAAACCAGCTCCAGATTCTCTGAAATCTGAATTTTGGTTTTAGGTTCCGACTTGTGGAGAAAGTAAGTCACCACCTCAGCTGCCGAGTGCCATCATGGCCAGAGGTGAACACAAGAAGAACACATGATTCACCCTTTTCTACGTTCCTCCTTAAATAGCCTGTCTTGGCTCGGACACCGGCAGGATCCACAAATGGACCGAAGTGTGATGGAGAGGGCTGCAGCTGTTGTTGGTGTCACACGAGGAGGACGGGTTCGTCGTTACAGACGCTGCTGCTGCCCAGCAGCTCAGATTCCTCCAGTTTGTGACGCTTTCTGATGTTAAATTCGAGGAAGAGGAGGAGAAAACTATCAGAAGAAATGTTTTTATTCAGATGTTCCTCCTCTTTCTGCACAAAAACACAACTTTGACAAGATTATTAAAGAAAATAATACAAATTTTCGTAGTTAAAAAAGCAAATTATTCAGAAATGATCAGTAATTTAAATTAAATATTTTTCTGTTCATTATTGTTAATATTATTATTATTATTATCATTATTTAATCTGTGATTTTACCTGCAGACTCTGGCCTTTTAATCCACATAAAGTAAAAATAATAGTTTAATTTTTTCCTTGTTTTAATCTTTATCCTCTTTAAAACAAATCTGGGTATACCAGCCCGATACCAACTTCATGTGGCAAGGTGGAGAAGCTAGGGCCCGGGCGGGATTTGATCCCCAGACTACCACGTGAGAGTCATATGCACTAACCAGTCAGCCAAAGGGACATCCCCTTGGCCAAGCAGCCAGGGCGCATCATCAATCGGGACACTGTGACAGGACGCTCACACTGCCACATTTAGTTAAACACCAGCCTGGTACCAACTTTAGTTAAACATCAGCCTGGTACCAACTTTAGTTAAAAACCAGCCTGGTACCAACTTTAGTTAAACACCAGCCTGGTACCAACTTTAGTTAAACACCAGCCTGGTACAAACTTGAGTTAAGCACCAGCCAGGTACAAACTTGAGTTAAACACCAGCCTGGTACAAACTTTAGTTAAACACCAGCCTGGTACAAACTTTAGTTAAACACCAGCCTGGTACCAAATTTAGTTAAAAACCAGCCTTGTACAAACTTGAGTTAAACACCAGCCTGGTACCAACTTTAGTTAAACACCAGCCTGGTACAAACTTGAGTTAAACACCAGCCTGGTACCAACTTTAGTTAAACACCAGCCTGGTACAAACTTGAGTTAAACACCAGCCTGGTACAAACTTGAGTTAAGCACCAGCCAGGTACAAACTTGAGTTAAACACCAGCCTGGTACAAACTTGAGTTAAACACCAGCCTGGTACCAACTTTAGTTAAAAACCAGCCTTGTACAAACTTGAGTTAAACACCAGCCTGGTACCAACTTTAGTTAAACACCAGCCTGGTACAAACTTGAGTTAAACACCAGTCTGGTACCAACTTTAGTTAAAAACCAGCCTTGTACAAACTTGAGTTAAACACCAGCCTGGTACCAACTTTAGTTAAAAACCAGCCTTGTACAAACTTGAGTTAAACACCAGCCTGGTACCAACTTTAGTTAAACACCAGCCTGGTACAAACTTGAGTTAAACACCAGCCTGGTACCAACTTTAGTTAAACACCAGCCTGGTACAAACTTGAGTTAAACACCAGCCTGGTACAAACTTGAGTTAAACACCAGCCAGGTACAAACTTGAGTTAAACACCAGCCTGGTACCAACTTAAGTTAAACACCAGCCTGGTACAAACTTTAGTTAAACACCAGCCTGGAACCAACTTTAGTTAAAAACCAGCCTGGAACCAAATTTAGTTAAACACCAGCCTGGAACCAACTTTAGTTAAACACCAGCCTGGAACCAACTTTAGTTAAACACCAGCCTGGTACCAACTTTAGTTAAACACCAGCCTCTTACAAATTTGAGTTAAACACCAGCCTGGTACAAACTTGAGTTAAACACCAGCCAGGTACAAACTTGAGTTAAACACCAGCCTGGTACCAACTTAAGTTAAACACCAGCCTGGTACCAACTTTAGTTAAACACCAGCCTGGTACAAACTTAAGTTAAACACCAGCCTGGTACAAACTTTAGTTAAACACCAGCCTGGAACCAACTTTAGTTAAAAACCAGCCTGGAACCAAATTTAGTTAAACACCAGCCTGGAACCAACTTTAGTTAAACACCAGCCTGGAACCAACTTTAGTTAAACACCAGCCTGGTACCAACTTTAGTTAAACACCAGCCTCTTACAAACTTGAGTTAAACACCAGCCTGGTACAAACTTGAGTTAAACACCAGCCTGGTACCAACTTTAGTTAAACACCAGCCTGGAACCAACTTTAGTTATACACCAGCCTGGTACCAACTTTAGTTAAACACCAGCCTCTTACAAACTTGAGTTAAACACCAGCCTGGTACAAACCTTAGTTAAACACCAGCCTGGTACAAACTTTAGTTAAACACCAGCCTGGTACCAACTTTAGTTAAACACCAGCCAGGTACCAACTTTAGTTAAACACCAGCCTGGTACCAACTTTAGTTAAACACCAGTCTGGTACCAACTTTAGTTAAACACCAGCCTGGTACAAACGTTAGTTAAACACCAGTCTGGTACCAACTTTAGTTAAACATCAGCCTGGTACCAACTTTAGTTAAACACCAGTCTGGTACCAACTTTAGTTAAACACCAGCCTGGTACCCACTTGAGTTAAACACCAGCCTGGTACAAACTTTAGTTAAACACCAGCCTCTTACAAACTTGAGTTAAACACCAGCCTGGTACCAACTTTAGTTAAACACCAGCCTGGTACAAACCTTAGATAAACACCAGCCTGGTACAAACTTTAGTTAAACACCAGCCTGGTACCAACTTTAGTTAAACACCAGCCTGGTACCAACTTTAGTTAAACACCAGCCTGGAACCAACTTTAGTTAAACACCAGCCTGGTACAAACTTAAGTTAAACACCAGCCTGGTACAAACTTGAGTTAAACACCAGCCTGGTACCAACTTTAGTTAAACACCAGCCTGGTACAAACCTTAGTTAAACACCAGCCTGGTACCAACTTTAGTTAAACACCAGCCTGGTACCAACTTTAGTTAAACACCAGCCAGGTACCAACTTTAGTTAAACACCAGCCTGGAACCAACTTTAGTTAAACACCAGCCTGGTACAAACTTAAGTTAAACACCAGCCTGGTACAAACTTAAGTTAAACACCAGCCTGGTACAAACCTTAGTTAAACACCAGCCTGGTACCAACTTTAGTTAAACACCAGCCTGGTACCAACTTTAGTTAAACACCAGCCTGGTACCAACTTTAGTTAAACACCAGCCTGGAACCAACTTTAGTTAAACACCAGCCTGGTACAAACTTAAGTTAAACACCAGCCTGGAACAAACTTGAGTTTAACACCAGCCTGGTACAAACCTTAGTTAAACACCAGCCTGGTACCAACTTTAGTTAAACACCCGCCTGGTACAAAGTTTAGTTAAACACCAGCCTGGTACCAACTTTAGTTAAACACCAGCCTGGTACAAAGTTTAGTTAAACACCAGCCTGGTACCAACTTTAGTTAAACACCAGCCTGGAACCAACTTTAGTTAAACACCAGCCTGGTACAAACTTAAGTTAAACACCAGCCTGGAACAAACTTGAGTTAAACACCAGCCTGGTACAAACTTAAGTTAAACACCAGCCTGGAACAAACTTTAGTTAAACACCAGCCTGGTACAAACCTTAGTTAAACACCAGCCTGGTACCAACTTTAGTTAAACACCAGCCTGGTACAAAGTTTAGTTAAACACCAGCCTGGTACCAACTTTAGTTAAACACCAGCCTGGTACAAAGTTTAGTTAAACACCAGCCTGGTACAAACTTTAGTTAAACACCAGCCTGGTACCAACTTTAGTTAAACACCAGCCTGGTACCAACTTTAGTTAAACACCAGCCTGGTACAAAGTTTAGTTAAACACCAGCCTGGTACCAACTTTAGTTAAACACCAGCCTGGTACAAAGTTTAGTTAAACACCAGCCTGGTACAAACTTTAGTTAAACACCAGCCTGGTACAAAGTTTAGTTAAACACCAGCCTGGTACCAACTTTAGTTAAACACCAGCCTGGTACAAAGTTTAGTTAAACACCAGCCTGGTACCAACTTTAGTTAAACACCAGCCTGGTACCAACTTTAGTTAAACACCAGCCATGCTTTGCAGGAGAGCTGAGAACCCGACCTCTCCTCTTTCCTGCTGAACATTGTTTCTTATCTCATCAGTATTTATAGCAGCTGAGCTCCATAGCGACTCCAATCCTGACTCCAGACAACCAGACTTTCATTTAATTTGTCAACATGGTTCTGGATCAGTGGTTTTCCAAAACCTTTGGGGTCAAAAGGAGGTGACATTTCAGGCCTAAATCTCTCCAGCAGATGAACAGAATCAGAAAGTCTGTGAGAAGCAAACAAGCATCAAAAACCTGAGAGACGTTTGGTCCTTCAGCCTGTTGGTAAATGTTTGGAGGCGGGAAGCAGACTATGGCGTGGAGGACTTAATGAATATCTAAACCTCAACAAGCTGTAATAAAAACCTGTTTACCTGTTTCCTGGTAGTTTCCTGCGCCTCTCTGCTTTCTTCCTTTTTGTTTCCTGTTTTAGTTTCTGTTGTTTAATCCTGTTTCCTCTTTGCGTCGTCCTTCTGTCCGTCTGCAGGGTTGCTGTGTGTGTGTGTTTGTATGTGTGTGAGTGTGTGCGTGCTTGAGCGTGCATGTGTGTCAGAATCAGAGTCAAAGCTCTGACGTAGACCCCCCCCCCCCCCCCCTCCACACACACACACACACACACACACTTTCCTCCTCCATCTCCAAATGGAGACTCCTCATCGCCCTCCCCTCCAAAAATATCCCACAGCACCTCAAACACCCCCCACCCCCCAGAGCCGGTCTGGTTTCAGGTTGGAGGCTCTGTTTCCATCCGCTTTCTGAGCTAAAAGTTCTTCCTTTCAAAATAAAACATAAACCGGTTGATTAAGAGGCGAGAGCCAGATGCAGTTTTCTTTGTTACAATGAAGGATCACATTCATTTGACAGAATCCAGATTGTTGGATGTCCTGTGGGTCTTTATGATGAGACAGTTAGCTGGTTTCCATGGGAACCTCATCAGCAGGTTACCTGTTGCAGAGAGAAATGCACAACCTCATTTTGGAGGTTGATTCTGATCAATAAGCTAACAGCTGGTTTAGAGATTTTAGAGAAGCAATTTCTTTGTCCAAAGTCCTAAAGTATAATTGGTATAAAGTATAAATAAAAGTATATATATATAAAGTAATATATATATATATATATATATATATATATATATATATAGATATATATACACACACACACACACTTATTCCACCTTTCCCCGTTCCCCCCTCCCTTTCCTTACATTTTAATCACTATTTCTTAGTTTGTGTCATTTCAAATATCATTTAAAAATGTTTTAAAATCTTTTTTATATTTTAAACATTTTCTTTTTGTGAAGCACCTCGTGATTTTTATCTTGAGAGGCGCTATTTATACTCTCTCTCTCTCTCTCTCTCTCTCTCTCTCTCTATCTATCTATCTATCTATCTATCTATCTATCTATCTATCTATCTATCAATCATCTATCTATCAACTTTTAAAATTTCAAATATTTTTTTCAGTTTTTTTCCATTTTAAGTGGTTCATTTGATAGCGCAGAAATACCTAAATATGCAAATTTTTTATGCTAATTCGACTAGTTTTTACCAAAAATTCAGATTTTTGAAAGAAAAAATAAAATCAATAAATATAAACACGTAGACCATTAAACAATAATGTTTTCATTTAATTAAATTGAAGGGTTATTTTGACCGGAAGCCTTTGCTGTAGCCCCGCCCCCACCCCTAACCATTTCCGGGGGACAGGGTACCAGCAGTAAACATGGCGGAGCAGCTGCTGGAAACAGTGGAGAGACTTCAGTCCCGGATCCAGGACAACCCGGATCCCCGAAAGGTGAGCACTGCCCCGGTCACTACGGACCCGGTTTACGGTTAGTATAAAACTACTGAAGAGAAACGGTCAAAGCCGAGAAACGTAAGAAATCCGCGGATTCGGAGCTCGCCTAGAGTCGCAATGGTTTTTAAATGCCGCGTTCAAAGCCCACCGTCTGGCTCGGTCCTTTGGAATTCACTTAAGTAACTTCTTTTACGATTATCATCAATTGTATTTAATGTTTTGTTCATCAATGATCATATGTTTTATTTTTATGCCATAAAATCCATTTAAGGAGTAATAAAAATAAGATACTGTTATTTTGTGTGATTGTACTGAAGACAGCTCGGCAAGATAGTTTTAGAACTGAGAAAAAATACATTTCTGTTGAGTAGCAGTAGTTTGTCTGGAGTATCACCTGTCCAGCCTTACCTGAAGGGTTCAGGTGAGACATGTGACCAAAACAGACCTGTGAACAAGTCACAGGTGGAGGGAGAAGCCATAGATAAACATATGTTTATATACATATCTATGGGAGAACCAATCAGATGGGTGGGACAGAGACTCTAAAGAAGGCAAACTCACCAGGAGTTGATCAGAGCATCTCAAAGAAAATAAAGGCCAGTTTTCATTTATTAAAGCGTTGAGAAATTAAATATTTAACTAATAATATCAAACTATCAACTGATCATATTTAAAGATTTTCTGTGTTAAGATCAGTCAGATGTGCCAAATGTAATCAGTTGATAATAGCAGGACAATTTAAAGTTGTGGCAAAATAATTTAACTGAATAAAAATAGAAAATAAAATCTGGGAGTTTTACTGAAAAACAGCAATGAATTTAAAATGTATGATTATCATACAAAATTGTTTACGGTTATATATAAACAGTCATTATTGTTTCATATAGTATAATTAACCTTTAGTTAATTAATTTAGTTAGTTTTTATTTTAAAAAGTCGTTGCTATTGTTATATATTTACACTGATTGGACAGAAAATCCAGATTTTTCCCTTTATATATTAAAATGTTTCGTAACCACACTTTATTTGGACAGAATTTTATTTAAAAAAAATCACTGTGGCAAAAATTACAAAATGTATACAACTCTTATCAAGAAAACACAACAGAACGCTATTTCTAACCATTATATTTATGTTAAACGTTTAGCTCAATTCAAAACAGCACAGCAGCATCAATAAAATGTTTGTGTTAGAAATAGAAAATTTTAAAGTCTTCTAGTAAAGAAAGCAGGTATCAAGAAATAATTTTAAATGAAGTGGTTAATTAATTTCCGACAGTCCGTAAAGGCAACGTGGAAACGTCACACATTCAGTAGCTTTAACTTGTTAAAATCGACTTGTTTAACTCTCGCTAGTTGCTCAAACCAACCCATGTCAGCTTGTTAATCGGAGTGACTTTCTAACGAGCGTCACTGATCAATAACTAGGTTAACTAACGCATCTTAACCAGTTTGACCGGGTCTGAGTAGCTGTTAGCCGTCCTGCTAACTACCGTCAGCGCGGACTGAAGAGTCCGAGCGGCGGCTAAAGGCCTGAAATCTCCCCCTGCTCTGCTTCAGCGAGGCTGGAGAACAGCTGTGGAGTTAGACACTTCAGTCCGTTGTTGAAATCATGAGAGATTAAAGAGTAAACGAAGCTAAACCAGGTGTGGAGGCGCCTTTGTTTACTGCTGTTGTGTAACAAAGCGGTCCTGATGGAAGAGGGTACGGTTAGATTTAAAACACCTGATTGGTTTTACTCCTCAGCGTGACCTCATGTCTCCTCCACGTTATTAAACATGTATGCTTTATGTAAGCTGGTAACATGGAGTCTGCTGTCATTATGGAAAAAACCGTTTATAATCACCTGATTTTTCACTGAACTGAAGATGAAGTTTGACACAAATGAGTCCTGCGTTCTCTCTTCTGTTCATTTCTGCTACAAATCTGGCTCAGATGTACTAAAAAATGTTAAATAGTGTTTAAAATTGACTTTATTCATAACTTTAAATGAGATTAAAACTAAATGTTCATGTTTGGTCTCAGCGGCTTCGGTTTATTTGTTATTATTCATCATTTCCTAAAATGTAGGCAGCAAAACAAACAAACAAAAACAATAACACACCTGATTCTTTAGTAAAAGAAAATCGTTTCCACTTGTACTGGTGTTAACATCAGGGTTCTGCTCAGTCAAGTCTGAATGTGTCTGAAGGTTTTGTCAGAGTAAAAGCTGGTCCAGCTGGTTCTGTCAGCTCGAGCTGATTAATGGTTCTGGTTCCGGTGCTGCCTGAGGGGTCGGACCTGCTCCCTGAAGTTCTGCTCTGTAGGAGGAACCTGTTGACCCCCCGTTGAACGTCTCTGCTTGTCTGTTCCAGCTGCTGAAGTCTCTGAAGCGCCTGGGAGAGCTGCCCATGACCGTGGACATCCTGGTGGTAAGAGCGGCGCAGAAACCATTCAGATCAGAACAGTCAGAGCTCGGTGCGGCTATGATGTCAGATGCTTTAGACCAGGTGTGTTCAGGGAGCCAAAAAACAACAATCAGTAATGATTTAGTTCATTTAAAAGCACAACGTTCTCGTTTCCTGTGAGGACTTGTCCCACGTCTCTGAGTTTGGACACTTGTCCGTCAAACCGAGACTCCTGAGCAGAGCAGCTTGTTTTTACCCACCTGTGCAGGATGAACAGCTGATCCTGACCAACTAAATCACTGAAAGAGTCACACCTGTTGTCACGTGACCCTGGACTCTGGCTTTTGTCTGACAGGAAACGGGAGTGGGGAAAACTGTGAACTCTTTCAGGAAACACGAAGCAGCCGGAGACCTGGCCAAAAGCCTCGTAGCCAAATGGAAGAAGCTTGTTCCCCAGGCTGCAGACAGGTGAGTTCTGCTCAGCTGGACCATCTGCTCTCTGTTTCATGGTGGTGGGACCATCAGAACCGGCCTGAGGAGGTTCTGCTGGGCTTGGTTCTGACCCGGTGTGCTGTGTTGATGTTGTGTTGCTGTCATTCGGGGAGACGTCTCCATGGAGACGGAGGATGCTGCTGTTTGAGATTAACTCTCCTCCTCTCTCGTCCTCAGACCCAACAGTCACACCAAAGACTCCCGATCACACCAACTCCCTGGAGGTCACAGAGGTCACCAGGAGCCCTCCCCTGAGGAAGAACACTCTTACATGGAGGAGGAGGAGGAGGAGGAGAGAGGCTACCGCACCAACTACTCACCTTCACCTCCTCATCAGGAGCGGTACGGATCCCCACAGCCAGGAGGGTATCAGTCAGATGATTACGAGCAGGAGCCTGAGCCCAGTCCGCCTCCTCCCCCTCCTCCTGCTTTTTCTCCTCCTCGCAAGGAGATCCGCCACACGAAACCCAGCAGAGAAGTCACTAAGAACCATCGCCACGGAGACGAACACCGGGACAGAGAGGAAGAGCGGCAGCAGCGTAACGTTCAGGCGAGCGGTGAAGGGAAGAAACACAGAGACCGGGCGAGGCTGAAGAGCCCTGATCAGAAGAAGCACAGCAGGAAGTCCTCCAGCCACGACAGCAAAAAGGAGGAGAAGAAGAGCGATGGTGAGTTTGATCTCTGATGTCATCACCATCGAGTCTTTATGTTTGTGTTTAGCAGACGCTTCTGTCCAAAGCGCCTTACAGGTGATTATCAAGCCGGCAGGTTGCCCTTGAAGCTAACAACAAACACTATTCAGTCAATCCTAGGTGGCAGTGAGACAGCAGAATCAATCATCAATCAATCAATCGTTTTTAAACAAACTTCACAGATTAAACTTCAACAAATCATCAGATTATTAAGACAATCAGAGTTCATGGATCAACTCAGACCGGCTTTTCTCTCTCTGGACTTCCTGTTCCAGAAAATCAAACTGACTTCCTCTGATAGGAAGTAAAAACAGAAGCATTTCCTGATGTTTGCTGACTCATCGCTCTTGTTTCCTTCAGCGTTTCACTACAGAACATACCTGCTGAGTTTTAATGAAACAGAACCGATGGGTTCAGATTCAGGAGGAACGCGAGGATCTAAATTATAATAAAGAAGGAGTCCACTGATCTCAGGCTCAGGGGGAGAGAGGTCCAGAGTCTGGGGGTCACAGCAGCAGATGATCTGTCACCTTTGACCTTTAGCCTGGTGCTGCACAACCAGTAGGCTTTGGTCACTGGACCTCAGGGACCTGCTGGGGGTGTAGGGACTAAGAAGATCACCAATGTAAGATGGTGCTTGTCCATGTAAGGCCCTATAGACCAGAACCAGGATCTTGAAATGAACCCTGAAGTTGACTGGCAGCCAGTGAAGCTGGAGGAGAAGCGGGGTGATGTGGGTGTGTTTGGAGGACTTGGTCAGAAGCCGAGCACAGGCGTTCTGAACCACCTGTAGACGGTTCAGGGAGGTTCTGCTCAGACACGTGAAAAGAGAGTTACAGTAGTCTAAGCGTGAGGAGATGAAGGTGTGGAGAACTGTCTCAAGTTCAGAGCGGGACAGAATGGGACTCAGCTTAGCAACGTTCCTGAGATGGAAGAAAGAAGAGCGAACAAGAGAACTGACATGAGAATCCAGGGTGAGAGCTGGGTCAAAGGTCACGCCAAGATTCCTGACGGAAGGTTTGGTGTGGGAAGCAAGCTGACCAAGAGAGTCTCTGACTTTGGGAACCAGCTTGTCTGGGGCACAGATGAGGATCTCAGTCTGATCTTCATTCAGCTGAAGAAAGCTCCCACCATCCAGGTTTTGATAGAGTCTAAGCAGGTGTGTAACAGCTGCAGCTTAGACATCTCATGGGGCTTAAAGGAGATGTGGTGGAGGACCTAAACTTGGAGACGGCCACAGAAAAGGAGCGCTCAGAGAGATAAGAGGAGAACCACTCCAGAGCAGATCCTGATAGGCCTACCCAGTCTCTCAGCCTCTCCAGTAGCAGGTGATGGTCAACAGTGTCAAAGGCTGCAGTCAGGTCCAGCAGGACCAGAACAGAACAGTCCCCTGCATCACTGTGAGTCAGAAGGTCATTAGAGACCCTAAGAAGAGCTGTTTCAGTAGAATGAGCCCTACGAAAACCTGACTGGAAGCTATCATAGATGTTATGTTCATCAAGAGCAGCTGTGAGTTGTTTAGCCACAACCTTTTCCAAGATCTTGGAGATGAACGGAAGTTTAGAGATGGGTCTGAAGCTGCTATGGAGAGAGGGGTCGAGACTCGGTTTTATAAGAAGCGGGTGGATTACAGCGTTCTTAAAGTAAGCAGGGACCTGACCAGAGACCAGAGAAGCATTAATTATAGAGAGCACGCTGGGACCGATGGACTGAAAAGCACTTTTAAACAAAGATGAGGGTAAGATGTGGAGGGGGCATGCAGAGGTCTTCATAGAGTTAACTAGTTTGGTTAACTCAGGCAAAGAAACCGGAGCAAAGCTATCTAGGATGATGGGCCTGGTTGGAGTCGGGAGAGGCGGCGATAAGGCTGAAGGAGAGATGCTGGATCTGACCTTATTGACTTTGTCCACAAAGAAAGACAGAAAGTTCTCACAGTCTGTAACAGAGTGGATGGAGGCTGTAGGAGAGGCAGGAGAGACAATGCTGCTGATTGTGTTAAACAGCACCTTGGGGTTCCCTTTGCTCTGGGACACCAGGTTGGAGAAATAGAAAACCCTGGCGTCTCTGACTGCAGAGTTAAAGGATGTCAGAAGATCCTTTAGGTGCAGCAGATGGACGTGGAGACGGGTTTTCTTCCACAAACGCTCAATTTTTCTGCATTGGCGCTTCAGGCTGCGAAGGCTGTCATTAAACCAGGGAGTAGGGTTCACTGCAGGAACAGGGGTCTCATTTATCAAACATGGCGTAGAATCCTTACTAAAACCGTACTTAAGCTCAGCAGCAAAAAAAAAGTACTTACGCCAAGTAGGTTTATGATCTATCAAACATGGAGTACGCACAGCTGCACGCAATCTCCGCTTCATAAATCAGAAACTATCTAGAAACGTTCTCAGCTGCATTTTAGTCGCATCCCGCCCTCGCCACGCCCACTTACTGCCATAAATAGTCAATGCAAAGTGCCTTGTGGACCTCATGCATATACATAAGCCGGCTGTTGCAGCGCTCCGCCAACGACATGACGACCGTAGATCAAGGCAGATTAAGGAAGCGCTATTTCACAAGCAGAAGTTGAGGCACCTGTGGGTGAGGTGGAGAAATGAAAGGAAATGCTTTTGCAAAACAAATAAGAGAAAATCCACGGAGTGGCACAGCGTTGCTGAAGCCGTCAATGTTGACTTCTTCAGAGAGATCTGTGGTGGATATAAAAAAAATGGTCCAATCAGGATTTCGAACCCCAGACTCCCGGGTGAAAGTCACACACGCTAACAAGTCACCCAAACAGAGATCTTCCTTGTCCAAGTAGCCAGGGAGCATGATCAATCGGGTCACAGTGACAGAACACACACACTGTCACAGATGTTCTGTCTCAATCTGTCCCCCTACTGATGTTCTGCATTCTGTATTCTTCGCCTCAGGCTGTGTGTGTGTGTGTGTGTGTACAAGTGATAATGCTGCAGGATTTCATAATTGTATCTTCTCAGCAGCAGCACTGCAGGTGCTCTCCATTTCCAGCATGTGTGTAAGCCAGGTCCTTAGTCAGCTTAAAATTGCGCACATTTTTCCGCTAAGTTTTCTTTCATAAATCGCAAAGTTTGCGTGGAAAGTTGCTTACGCAGTTTTCTGACCCTGTTTTGTGCGTAAGCTAGCTTGATAAATGAGGTCCCAGATCTGGTTCTGACAGGACAGATGTTGTCCAGAATGGAGAGGCAGTGCTTGTTGAACTGAGAAGTTAAGGAATCTGGGTCGTTATCAGAAGAACAGGGAGGACCAAAAGCAGCAGAAAAATTGCTAGCTGTGCTCTTATTAAGAAAACGAGAACTAACCATACGGCGAGCAGGAGGTGGGGACGCAGAAACTGACAAGTTAAAGAAAATGCAATGGTGATGTGAAATATAAACGTCCTCAGGACAAACACTGTCAGCATTTAGACTCAGGGTAAAAACAAGGTCTAGAGTGTGCCCCCTGGTGTGTGTGGGGCCAGAAACATGCTGGGTAAGGCTGAAGGAGTCCATAAGGCTGGAGAAATTCATGGCAAAGAGATCGGAGGGATCATCAACGTGGATGTTAAAGTCACCAACAATCACCAGTCTGGACAGCTTCACAGTGGAGGACAGAAAGTCACTAAACTCCTGAAGGAAAGAACTGTTTGGACCAGGTGGATGATAGACCACAGCACAGTAGAACGGGTTCTTACGCCCGACTTTAATCAGCTGCAGTTCAAAGGAGGCAAAGTGACCAGAGGTTGTAGAGCTACATGGAAGATGGTCTCTGAAAACAACAGCTAGGCCTCCACCACGACCTGAACCCCGGGGCTGGCTAAGAAAAGAATAACCACTCGGGCAGAGTTCAATCAGAGCAGAATAATCAGATGTTTGCTGCCAAACTTCAGTCAGAAACAGAAAATCCAGGTTTTTAGAGAGAATTAGATCATTGAGCAGGAAGGACTTATTGTTAACAGAGCGGGTGTTTAATAGAGCCGTGCTGAGTGAGGAGGAGGAATCAGAAACTACAGAAACAGCTGGAGTTAGTGGACGTAAATTAGCAGGGTTAGATCCACGGTGTTTATAAAAAAAATTTATGGAGGGAACCGGAGGAGAAACCACTGAGGAATGAGGATAAACCGACCTTAAAAAACTTGGACGGAGAAACCGCATCCCAATGCGGCCTGGCGGGAATGCGGAAGTGGAGCTCAGGTCGCCAAACAAAGGACAAGATAATAATAATAAAACGCTGAAACTTGAATCTAAAAACATGTAAATCCCATTTTATTTATTCCAAAATTAAAACCTTATTAAAACCCTATAAAAACCTCAAAAAATATGAATTATATATATTTATGACCATATATTTCTACGGATGTTAGTAAACCTGAGCTCCAAAGGGGGCGGGGCTTTCTCGCCTGGTTCTTGTTGTTTCGGGCCACTCCTGATATCGTCTAGGATCTACCGCTTGTGTTGAACTGATCGCTTCATTTCTGATTTCTCAGGACGACCTCGAGTTCCGAAGGACTCTCCGTCCAAGGAAGAAGAGGAAGACTTCGAGAGGCCGACCATGTCCTTCGAGTCCTTCCTCACGTACGACGCTCCCACGCCCGTCAAGAAGAAGAAGAAGACGACACCGTCTTCGTCGTCTCACAGCCGGGTTTCTCAGTCCTTGTCATCCTCGTCATCGTCCCGTCAGACGTCCACAGCTCCGCCCGTCTCTTCGTCTTCGTCCAAATCAAGCAAGAAGAACAACGTTCAGAGCAGCAAACGCCCTCGCTCAGACTCGTCTTCGTCAGAGTCCAAACCGGAGAAACGCAGGAGGGTGAGATCCGAGGACAGGCTGTGAAACCATCCTGAGCTCACCTAAGGAGGTTCTGGTGTTGACCGGAGGTGTTTTTGTTTTTACTTCCTGCAGGTAGTTGAAGCCCTGCCGACTCTCCCCGACATCCCTCTACCCGCCATTCAACCCAACTACAGACCGCTGCCCTCCATCGAAACGCCGCTCTCCCCTCAGAGACGCAAAGGTACCAACACCTGATTGATTTCTTTACCTTTCTGCTCCTCCTCCAGAGGGAGAGGGGCGGAGCTACCCCTGCACAGGTTGCTAGTCCTTCCCAAAAGTCAGGAGATGGTCAGAACCCAAGCGGGAATGTTGGTTTTAACCACTTCAGGGATTTTCATCTCATTTGAGCTGCAGCTCACTTGTTGGGAATCCTGGCAGCAGGATTGGACGTTTATTAACAAACTAGAGAGGAGCAGATGCGATGAAACCAGGATTATCTTGAGTGGTTTAGCAGCAGCTGTTGGTTGTTACACAGCTGTGATTCAGGTCTGTAAACCCTCGTCTTTTCCAGTTCCTGTGTGCAACGACGAGGAGGATGCCGGCTTCACGGGGAAACGCTTCAACTCAAAGATGATGGTTTACTCCGGCTCTAAGACGTCCTACCTGCCCAAGATGATGAGTCTGTACGATCAGTGCATCCGCGTTCTGCAGAACAACATCGACTGTGAGTCGCTGCGAGGCAGCAGAGCCGCCACGGTTTACTTTCCTCTCAGACGAGAGGCTGTTGGGGGTCTGATTACCTGTTTTAAGGTGGTATTGTTTACTTGAGTCGTCTCAGGTGTAACATGAAGTCCAGCTGTTTTCTCCTCCTGGTTAAAACAAACCGTTTCACCGTCTGCTGTCTTTCTGCTCCGTCAGCCATTGCAGAGGTGGGCGGGGTCCCGTTTGAGATCCTGGAACCAGTTCTGGAGAGATGCACCCCGGAGCAGCTGTACCGGATCGAGCAGAGCAACCAGGTTTGTTCGCCACTGAACCCGGAGATGTGGAAAGTTTTATCCAGGGATTATCGATCATCAATCAAATCAATCAAAGCTTTATTTATAAAGCGCCTTCCGCGAGCGACCCTGTCGGGAAGCCCAAGGCGCTGAACACGGTACGTGAGAGAAACAGGTAAAAACATTAAAGTAGAAAGCAAACGGGTAAAACGAGATAAAGAGACCGATGACAGCTGGGAATTAAAATCAACATAAAAGAGGGCCGAACTCAAAACACGTTCAGGAAACGCCAAGCGGAGGAGGTGCATTTTTAGGTGATTCTTAAAGACTGGCAGAGATGGGGACAGCCTGACTGAGGGTGGCAGCTGGTTCCAGAGTGTTGGTGCTAGGACTGAGAAAGCCCGGTCCCCACGAGTACGACACCTAGACCGAGGGACAGCGAGCAGGCCTTGGTCAGAGGAGCGCAGAGCGCGTGATGGGGAGTGTCTGTTCAGGAGCGTGGCCAGATAGGGGGACCACCACCCTGGAAGAAATGATAAACAAAGACGAGGAGTCTGAGTTGTGAACGATAGCAAACCGGAAGCCAGTGCAGAGAGGCCAGAACCGGACTGATGTGGTCCCGTTTCCTGGTCCCAGTCAGGAACCTGGCTGCGCTGTTCTGCACCACCTGTAGGCGACGCAGTGATGACTGACACAACCCTGCATAGAGAGAGCTGCAGTAATCAAGCCTAGAAATTACAAAGGCATGCAGTACCCGCTCCAGGTGGGCTCTCGACAGCATAGGTTTGATTTTTGCAAGGCGTCTCCGATGAAAGAAACTGGACCGGATCATAGAATTGATGTGAGCATCAAATTTAAATCCAGCATCCATTTTCACCCCCAGACTGGTGACAACTGAGAGGGCCAAGATCAACATAACGATCCACATTCCTGCTGTTGGGGTGAAAAACAATGAGCTCTGTCCAGGGGTGGACTGGCCTATCTGGCGTTCTGGCACTGTCCCGGTGGGCTGCTTGCCCAGCTTGGGCCGACACTACTCCACAGCTGGTGATCTGCAGAACATTAGCTACATGGTAACCCCAAGCTAACAGAGTTTTTCCAGGCGTTTTTAGCGAGAAAAACGCGGTAGAGCGATGACGTAGGAGTAGTTTTACCGTGTTAGCGTGTAGCTAATGTCCCGCTGATCTCTGCCTATGGAGAATGAGCTGATCTTGAAGGTCAGGGCTCCCTGTCGCAGCGGTCTGGCACTGCTTGTAATTTGCTTGGAGCACACGGGCAGTCCAAACAACAACGCCATCCGTGAGGTTCCCAGCTGGATCATAATATCTCTCATCCTCTCAGCCGGGTCTAAGAACAACCGGGTTCCTCTGGGTGTTGTGGGAAAAGCCCACTTCTCGGGGGTTCTGATGCGACCTGTTTGTCCTTTTCCTCCAGTGTTTTACGGAGGACTCCGATGAGCTCTGGATGCGTCACTGTCGGCGCGACTTCAAGCGCGAGTCTCCTCAGGAGTTCGAGTCGTGGCGTGAGATGTACCTGAGGCTGCACGAGGCGCGTGAAGAGCGACTCCGGATGCTCACCCAGAACATCTCCACGGCTCACGCCAACAAACCCAAAGGTAGGAGGAGCTTCTCTGCGGGAGCGTTGTGAGGTGATCGGGGTCACTGAGTCATGTGTCCTTCAGGGCGGCAGGTTAAGATGGCGTACGTCAACTCTGTGGTCAAACCTCCCCGAGACGTTCGCCGCCGACAGGAGAAGTTCGGAACCTCCAGCGGTTCATCTTCCGCCTCCACTGCAGCTGCTTCTCCCATCAAGTGAGTCAGCATCATTTAAACATCAGTCCTGACCTCCTCCTCCTTAATTATGTTGGAGGAAGGCTGCAGCCTGAAGCATCTTTGTCTGTTTTTCTGTTTCCATCGTGGTCCACCTCCTGCAGCTTTGGGAAAAAAGAAAATGGAATTTTTCAGGAATGGTGTGCTGTAGCTTTAGCACTGGTGCTTCATACAGATTAGGTGAAATCAGTCAGAATAATCGTTTCTGTTCAGAGTGAGTGAGAAAGCCCCGCCCCCATCCTCATTCAAAGTTCATGTTGGTCACAGGAAGTTAGAAGTTGGACGTCCTTTCCAGCGAGGCGACGCCGTTTTCGTCGTCGGCCCGTTTTCAGAACCCTTACTATGCAGCTGTTTCATCTTTTAAATCATTTTCTTGAGCCAGAATGTGCTAAAATTACCCTTTACAGGGATAATGAACTATCACTCAGACCCCACTGCCCTCGTGGCTAGAATACTGCACTTGCAACTTCAGAGTTGCCAGACCTGCTGGTGGAGTGGAGCTGTCTGCTTCCAGCACGTTTCCTGCATGTTTTAGATCGTGAACACAGCTGATTTAGTGACGTCACTCCTGTAGACACTATCGAAGGCTGAGGAGACATTTCAGATTAAGGTGTTAAAACGACCGACGCACAGCGAGGAGATGAGTTTCACTTTTGCTTTGACCAGAGAATAAATAACTGACACTAGGGGGTGCTAAAAGCAAGCAAAACTGCCAAGTGTGCCTTGCCTCATTCACTGCCAAATTTGCATGCTTTTACTGCGTGGGCGTCGGACGAGCCCCCACACCGAGAGAACAAACATCCCAGCTCTAAAGCCGATCTTCATCCGCATACGTCACACGTCACGTGATCAGGAAGCAGAACATCCACGTGTTAGGAGATCGTTTTGGGCCGCTGCTGTAAAAAAAAGTGAGGCGCGAACCGGAAAAGCTTCTGCCGATCACAATTCAACAACGGATTATGAAAGAACGGATAACGCTCGAAACGCGCGGATTCTTCCTGATGTAAGAGGTGAGTCTCCGCTGTGTTTTGTTGTTTTGGCGTCGACATCATGCTAGCGTGCAACGTCCTGTGAGTCTTAAAAAAACAGTAAAAAATGCTGGCAGCGAATGAGTTAAGTGGCTTTCGTCTGGTATTACCGACTAATGTTTGAAATGAAAATATAAAATCTGAACTTTTGTGAGTCAGTATTCACTTTTTTATTGACACAACTTTTATTTACCCCACACACTTTAGACAGCCACGTCGCGTCTCACTCAACACACGAGAAAAACGACTGATTGATTTATCGTTTGCACCACTGGCCCAATGTTTTTGGAGTAATTCTTGTATTACCGCCTGTCTCTTTCAGAATAAAAGCTTCCACGGATTTTTCTGGTGAGTCAAGTCGCTCCGCCTCCTCCCTCTTGAGCCCTCCTGCAGGTTTGTCTCGCACAGCGCCGGGCGGAGGAGGAGGAGCATTAGCAGCAGGAGGAGGAGGAGTGGGGCAGCACGCCGGCCGGGAAAAGCCACAAGTCAAAAGTATGTTTGTCCTCCATCTTTAATCAGATAATTCACACACACCTGTTTGTTCCGACCTAACTCTCCGCCCTTCCTCCTGCAGAAATCGCCCCGATGATGGCCAAAACCATCAAAGCGTTTAAGAACCGATTCTCCCGACGGTAATCTGAAAGAGACTCTGAAATCCTGATGGTTTTAATTTCGTTTTACTGGAGACCTCGTTGCTCAGCAAACACGACGAGCGCCGCTTTCATTCTGACCCCACGGACAAATCGCATGAACGCTGTTCTTCTTCTCCTGGTTTCATTCCACAAGAAAATAGTGTTGAAGTCCCTGACAAACACACTCGGTCTGTTACCGTGTCCTGCTCTTCAGCAGATGCTTCTAAAGGATCGTTGAATCTTTTTAAGACTCGGGACACGATGAGATTCCTCAGTCGGCCGGATCAGAGCGGAGCACAAACACTGGAAACGGCCGTATCAGCAGAAAGTGGCTCTAGAGGCGTTCTAGTCCAGTTCAGGCATCAGATCACGTCGTTTCAGAAATCTTTTTCTGTGGAAACGTTTTTATTCAGTCCTGATTTTTTTAAATGCTTTTTTCCAGTCAGCCAAACATTCTTGTTTAAATATTTTCAGCTGAAGACGAGGACTGGAAAACGGCCACAGACTGGATCGGGACTTGTGCTGCACCCATCTGTTGGTATATATTTATGTATGTGTACACGTATGTACATATACACACGTCAGTAGGAAGTGGCGCGTGGTTTGTTGGGATTGTTCACTTTCCAAATCTCCTCAGTCGTAGTTTTCACACAACTGTGTGTGTGTGTGTGTGTGTGGGTGGGGGTGGGGGGGGGGCAATAGGGTGTTTGTTTACTGTTCGACTCACCTGAGCTGATGCTTATCAGGAAAACGACACATCACCTGTGTTACTGCGCCCCCTTCTGGTCACATGACTCTGCCTGCTGCCTATTTTACTCCTCTGTTGTTCAGGAATCCATCCTAGCAGAGTTGAGTCAGGCTAACAGTTTCCCTCTGTTTCCAGTCTTTGTGCTAAGCTAACAAGCCTTGAATTCTCAAACTTAAATAAGTTTCATCTTATTCAAGTGTCAACAACAACAAGAAACAGTCAAAAAGTCTAAATTTTCCTTTAAAAAAACAGAAAAGTACTTTTTAATTTAATGAAAGTTTATTTATTTTCCACTGAGACCAAAAGACACAAAGATATTCGAGTTTTACACCTTATTTAACTGCTGAAAGTCTCCGATTTTAAACAAAACCTGCTTATTTAATCCTGTTTTAACTGGCGACGTTTCGTTGTGTGTGTGTGGGAAATCAGAAACACACCTTGTTGGCTTGTTTTAACTCTTCCTGTGGCTTCAGACGTTTGTTTTCTGCTGTTGAATGAATCTGTTTCTGCTTGACTGTGACAAACTGATGAAACGAGGGATGAAGTCTGTAGGAAGGAAGGTCACAGTTCCTCAAACACCATGAGATGTATTTATTTTAAACAATGGAACCTGGTACCCCCCAACATGGGCCCGAGTAGATGAAAAGCTGTAATTTTATTAGATTTTAATAAATGTTATATGGTCATTTTAATTATTAAAATTGACTTATGCCCTTAATGAGTCTGTGTTTGTTCTGTTTGAATGAATATATGTTTTAAAGTGAATGCAGGAAGTGGTTACTGTAGCCCTTTTTTATTACGGCTCATTTATTCTAATGTTTTATAATTGTGTATAGTCGCAGAGATGTTTTCATTATTGGAATTAAAATTGGAACATAATCAAAGCCATCTGCCCTCTGATTGGACAATTTAATGTATACCTTTAAAGGTACGGAACACCATTTTTAAATGATTTCTGATTGTAATCGGTCACTCTGACCCCCACTGAGCACTGGAAGCATCAGCGGCGCGCAACGGCACTGCTTCTAGTAGAGTCCATTGTAGTCTGGAGGGTTTCAAACCAGCTGCGATGCGGCGATTTTCAGACGCGCTGCACCGCTAACGATGGGATTGGGTTCTACATTTCTGAGTTGCATCAATTACCGCAGTTAACATAGGGTTAGACAACAAATCATACACGGTTTCAGTGTAAAATCCCCAGTAATTTTCAAAATAAAAGTATTGCAGCGGTGTGTTTCCATGGCTTTATTCCTGGCAGTGGAGAGGAACATCATCATATGTGACGTCAAACAGCGATAATGTGATTTCCTTCTTTTTGGTTTATTGGCGGATTGCATAAACAAACTGTAACTTATGAAGTCTGGAGGGATCTTGAACGAGGAGCACGGCAGAGAAGCCACTTCGCCTCTGAGACTCTCCCGGAGCGCACTGATTGTTTCGAGTAAGCCGTTCCACGCAACTGATGCCTTCAGTGTGCAGCCGGGGTAAGTGTTTCATGCAGGTTGAACATGAAAACAGTCTTCTACACCTCTCCTGCATTAGCTTCTGATGTCACACCATGAATTTGCATTCATGGCCCCGCCCATCTTGGCTCACGCCCGCCCACAGGAAGGCATTTTAAATTATTTTTTGCGAGGATAGAGAGCAGTGTCTTGGTACTGATTTTACTACATGGCTGGGCTGAACGCATTCTTTTAACCAATGGGAAGTGAGGTGTGTGCATGTCATTAATAATGAGTAATCCTGCTGTTTTCAATCTACCTGTGCACCAGCAAACTTCTGCAACTAAGAACAGGAGCTTCATAGTTTTTTAATGAGTCTTATGGCATTGATTTACACAAGAAAACACTGCAAATGTGTTGGATAAATGAGTAAACCACACCTTTAAAGCTTCTGAGATCTTCCCTCAAACAGGATATTTTTATCATTAAATTTAGAGTTTCTTGTGTTTCTTTTGTCACGTTTGTAAACAGTTGTCATAGTAATTGGATAATGAGCCAATAAGAAGCCAGAGCTCTTTGGCTCCTCCTTCAGTGCAGCACCCGATGTTTTCATATGACGCACAAAAAGTCTTCAAAATAAAACGCAAGCTTACTGCATATATGTATTATAACCAGAAAACAAAGCAAAAGTTATATAAGGTATGAAAAAAATTAATGATTAAAAAAAGAATTAATTTTATGTGAAGATTAACACCGTTCATCCTTAGATTTTAAAGCAGCTTAAAACTATTTTGAAAATCTCGAACCGGAAGTGAAGTCTTGGCCTCGCTACGCTTGACTCCGTTTTGTGAAGCGAAATTTGCTGATTGCGGCGCACTTAATAAAAGCAGGGTTAGTTTGTTTGGTTACTGGTGAGTGCATTGGTTTGAGTCCATTATGGCCGGGCACGGGCACAGCTGCGGGTCCGAGGGGGAGCACGAACCCGCCGAGAGGGGTCTGGAGTTCGGACTGTACCGTCGCATCGACCTGGAGAAGTTGCAGTGTCTGAACGAGAGCAGAGATGGAGACGGGAAGCTGGTGTTCAAACCGTGGGACAGGCGGAAGGAACGAGACCAGGTAAACGCCACGAGGAGCTTCCCCCCGCATTCATGCTGCTGGCGTCCCCCTACACCTGCGCGGTTAGACAAGCTAAAGGTTTACAAACAGGGTTAAACCGGGTCCACGGTACATCTGTTAACATTAAACCATTGAAAAAGACACGTGCTTTGCTTTTCTGTGTGAGATATTTGATTCATTAGTTTATGCATGTTTTGAACAGGCGTTGATGTGGGAGGCTCACAGGGGACCTTCAAAGGCGTAAACAAGACAAGGTTCACCCTTTGCACGTGACGTCACGCCACACACGTGACCGCCCCCTTCGCCATGATGGACGGCAAAAAGACCGTTTACAACCGTAGAAACTCCAGTGAAGCTAGTCAAAACAAGCTAGTTTTTAGCCTTTTATCGCTTTTATAGAGTTGATTTGACAGTAAAATGGTTTTAGCTTGCTGCGTGGTCGGCTGCACTAAGAGA
Source organism: Nothobranchius furzeri (assembly GCF_043380555.1). NCBI lineage: Eukaryota > Metazoa > Chordata > Actinopteri > Cyprinodontiformes > Nothobranchiidae > Nothobranchius > Nothobranchius furzeri. Next base: position 25,123,585 of record NC_091759.1, on the reverse strand, counting down.
CAATGACGTAAACTCAACTCGTTTTTTTAAATAACGGATGGATCTCAAAAACAATTAATTTTCCCTTTGTTTAGTACTGGTGTGTTTACATGCTTTTGCCGTCCACCATGATGAACCCACGTGATTAGGTGACGTCGGTGCAAAGACACAACTAAAAACAAACACTATTCATAAAATCCAGATTAGTCATTATCCTTGTAAAGATGTAAACTTGATTAAATAAACGGATATAAAATGGATACGCCATGTTGTTGTTTACTGATTTTATGTAGGATTCAGAAACTGATGCACAAAACTCACATCAAGCTGCTAACCTAGATTATTTATCCTCTAAATGAAAAAGTTAATATAACTCTGAGTAAAAAAAAAAAAAACAGCCCTAAATGTAAATCAGAAAAATACACAACAGCTGATTTCGTTCTGCTTATTTTTAGTATGTTGAGAGCGACTCCGATGAAGAGCTGCTGTTCAACATCCCGTAAGTCAACCTGAACTTTGACCTCCTGCTGTCTGTCTGCACACAGAGGCAACGTGTTGTTGTTTTTTGTGTTAAGCTTATAGATGTAAGTAAAGATATAACGGATTAATTTCCTATTTTATTTCCACCTGAAGCTGTAGCTTTATCTTCTCCCTCCTGCAGCGTTCTCTCTGAGTGAGTTAAGCTAACCGTATCTCTTCTGTTTCAGTTTCACGGGCAGCGTGAAGCTGAAGGGAATCATCATCTCCGGAGAGAACGACGACTCCCATCCCGCTGAGATACGACTGTGAGCTTCTCATTCTCGTTTGCAGGTTTTATGAACACATTTTTAATGATATGTGGGAATTGGAAAACAAAATCCCCACGGTGTGGCTGTTAGCTTTCTGCAGGTATTTCCATCTCCAGGTGACAAAACCTTAGGCTCACGATGTTCTGTTGGACCTCGCCCTTTTCTTCAGATACAAAAACATCCCCCAGATGTCGTTTGACGACACCGGCAGAGAACCTGAACAAGCCTTCAGACTCAACAGAGACCCTCTCGCTGAGCTGGAGTATCCAACCAAGTGAGAGCACACGAACGGCACGAACGGATCAGAGCTGACCCGGCTCATCGGAAACGATGAAGCCGCTTGAAATTTGATATCTTGTTTGAAACACACGATCCTCCTTTTTTTCTGTGTTTGATGCTTGTGATCAAGCAGCAACGCCTCCTCATATGACCTGTTTCACTCTGAAGGTGCTCATCCAACCAGACCGGGCCAGTTCACACGCCCCACAGAAACCAATATATTAGCTGCATATGTGGGCTGCATGGTGACGCAGTGGCTAGCACTGTTGCCTCGCAGTAAGAAGGTCGCAGGTTTGAAACTCGGCTGTGGCCTTTCTGCGTGGAGTTGCGTGTTCTCCCCATGCATGCGTGGGTTTCCTCCGGGTACTCCGGTTTCCCCCACAGATCACAACACGCCCTATAGGTTATAAACTGTAAGTAGCTTTGGATAAAAGCATCTGCCAAATAAATAAACATAAACATCTGTTTAGAAACACAATATCTGGATAAAGGTTGTTTTTGTGAACCTCTGTTAGATGCATTTTTGTGTCATCTAAACATTTCCACCAAGAAGATGAAACGTTGATGTAACATTTACACCTGAAGCTGATTTTATGATGAGATGTCCATCACAGGTTTTAGAATTGAAGGAAGCAACAGAAGCTCTGGTGCTTCTCAGTCTGATCAGATCGGTCCAACGCCAAGCTTTGTGTTAACGGACCGAAGACTAAAAGCCTCTTTTTGTGAAGAAATGTAAAAATCACCCAACTCATGTTGTTGCTGCTTTTTGAGCGTCTTCCTCTTTGTGTCATGGTGTGCAGGATTGCTCGTTTTACCAACGTTCATCACCTCTCCATCCACGTCTCCAAGAACTTTGGAGCCGAGAACACCCGGATCTACTTCATTGGACTTAGAGGAGAGTACACGGAGGTTGGTTTCAGGCTGCGCTCATCACCTTACACACATCCCATCAGTTTATTTTCATCCTGTTGACAAACATTTCTTTTCTTGGTGCTTTTTAAGGCTCACAGGCATGAAGTGACCATCTGTAACTACGAGGCGACAGCGAACCCTGCAGATCATAAAGTGGACAGCATCTTCCCACAAACCAACTTCATTTCTTGAGTGCTTTAGGGAGGAGGACGAGAGTTTTCGGAGGCTTTGGCTGACTGTCAGAAAGCCAGATGATTTCATGGCTGCGTTCAGGCAGCGAAGTCGAGCTCAGATGGAAACGAGCTCCGAGGCCGCTGGTTTTTGGTCGTCTCTTAGAGCAAAGCTGCCTCTCTGTTTCTATGGCAACACGGTGTGAGGCTTATTGTGGGCTAAGGAACAAATGCGTGACACGTTTGACAGAGATGAATTCTGCTGATAAATAAAGATGCACCGAATGCTGGAATTGTGTTCCTTTTATTAATAAAGATTATTGGTTGCCATGGCAACACTTACATTCCCAATCATCTAGACACAAAACTGAGTCAGTGGATCCAGATATGAAGTAGATGCAGAGTTTTATAGTTTTTATTATCATTGGTTTTAAATCCTTGAGAAAACAAGTTTCTGAGAAGTAACACGACCCGACCTCTGCTGGATGATGTTCTCGTCAGCGTTCGTCTTATTTTTTTGGTCTTTTTGATACAAACGAGCCTAAAACACAAAACCATCAACACTTTCATTTGAAAACTATCGCTGCAATTTCTTTTTTCTAAAGTGTTGATTTATGCATCTTCTGTCCCTGCATATCGGCTTTGGATCAAAGATGATTTATCTGCAATATTAAAAAAAAAAGACAAACTCAGTTTCAGCCCAAATAAAAATAACGACATTTATACAGTTTCCTTTTTTTTACATATATATATCTGAGAATCAAATTTCAGGACATTTAAATCAATAAATTGGTGCTAAACGTTGATCTTCAGGTCATTCGTTGATCAACAGCCATGGTTTGGAAAGTGTTGATGACATTTTAAGAAATATTGATCAAATCTGGGAAAAAAAAATCTTATGTGTTGTAAATATGGTAATGTGGTAGATTGCACACAATTTCTAAAACTAACAAACAGTATGCCTCAAATATTTACATGGACACATCAAATAAATTATAAAAAGCTTTTGACTGAAGTTAAAACAATATTTGAAATTTAGTGTGAATTAATTGTTATAAAGTTAATGAAGGGAAAATAATTTAATAACGAAAAAATAATTTAATACATATTTGTACAGTTATGTTTTTTTTTCTCGTTTTACAAAATGACCGAACAAACAAGCAGGAATAAAAAAACTAAAGTAAGCGTAACAGTGACGTATCGCGACGCGCAGTGGCTCCTCCCCCTGCTGGTGTGCGGTGAGTACGGGAAGTTCCGCCCTGTTGTGAACTGGGACAGCAAGCGGTGAGTGGAGGATTTTCTGTTAGCTAGTGGGCCGCGGATGCGGGTTTTAAACACTTTAACCGCGTTCTGAATGAGCGGTAATGCGACATTTAGGTGATTAGAGGTTTGTCTCAAAAGCGGTTCGTGTTTGAGTTTACCGTTCGAACCGTAACGGAGTCCGGGGAGGCTCAAGTCGGACACCGGCAGAAGACAAGGCTTTGACGTGTGTGGACGTCGTTAGCTCACAGCGCCTCTCTCTGCCTCCTACCCGGTGTGGGTGTGTGCGCGCGCGGAGCCGGATTAAACCCCGGTCGGGTCGGTGTTTTCGTGGAGAGGCTTTGTGTCGGTGAATGCTAGCAGCGGCGCCGCGGCTAAACTCAAACCATTCATTGTTCTTCGCTCGTCGACAGCCGCTTCCTCCGCCTCCTCCTGACGCCAGCGCAACCAAATCAGATTAAAATCCGGCTTTGAGTCGATCTTTTGACCTCAGCGGAGCAGCAGCGGGCGGCCGCTGCCGCATACGAATTGTCCCGCTGATTCCCACATCTGGGATGTTTCTGCTGAGCGGAATTACAGAGACTCGTGATTCTGTTGGTTTTCTGGCACTTCAAGTGACTGAACATTAAACCAGTCACGTGATCCATCTCTACTTTCATACAGATCTCACTTTCATTTACTAAACCTCATATTCTGAGGAGCTGGTGTCATCGTTGGACACCTGGACAGGTGTCCGGTCCATCACCAGGGACATTTAGGGACTTCACCTAACACGCATGGTTTTGGTCCGTGGTAGGCACTGGAGGCCACAGGCGTGCATGAGGAGACCATTCAGAAAGGCTGCAGCCAGGATTTAAACCTGCAACCTTCTAACAGTGGTGCTAGAGCGCCTCCACCTGCAGCCTTTCACACAGATCTGCAGGATTAGACGAGTTGAAAAAGAAAAGAACCGCTGAGTGAGACCAACAGAGTGGTTCTCGTTCCCAACAGGCAGGCATCCGTAAAGTTGTCCCAGTCGGGAGGTTCTCTCTGACTGGAGTCTGGAGGAAAACCGAAAGGCTGCTGCTGGTTTGGGTTCGGAGTTGGGCTCATTATTCTGTGAAAAATCACTCCGATAATCTGAAATAACCCGGGGAAGTACTCCCAGAGAAAAAGCGTGAGCAGGGAAAACCCTTTTCACTTCCTAAACTTATTATTAATCAGTAATGATATTAATTACTGACTCATCAAACCCTGAATTAAGTGAGCCGAGGATGCTTTTATTTTATAAACTATATAAATCTGAACGCAGCACAGAGCTGTAAACATCCAACACTTCACTTCTAAATCTAATCTTTCTGATGAATTACAGACGGATCCCGCAGATAATCCACAGAATTCGTTTTTCTCCACCACCTCCATCCTGAGCTGCAGCTATTTTTAACCGGCATCCTCCTCCAGACACACAGCGAGCGACTCCGCGTTCTCAGAGCCAGCGTTTAGCCCACACAGCGATGCTAACTGGTTTTACTGGGAGTTATGGATCTGACAGCTGGTCTCAGAGAAACCGGCGGGTGTGAAGATGAGCGGCGATTAGCGGGAAGCTCGTTCTGATTTCCTGAACTCCTTCCTCTTGTCGTTCCCGTCTTTCACATCTTCATCTGTGTGACTGACGTTCGCTCTCAGCGGTTCCGACTCTTGTTGCTTTCCAGAGTGGATCCCAGGTTGGAATTACGACCCGGATGCTTTTCGGAGCTAAACGCGTGTGAGAAAACATTCTCACAAACGCACCGGTGAAGGTCATTCATCGCCTGTTCTGTAGGAGAAACATTATGAGTCACTTCATCCTGAAGTCAAAGTTATAAATAATGACTGTTTTGCCTGCCGTAGCTCGCTCCTTTTCAGAGAAACAGAGTTTCTGCCCTTCAGGTCAGAGGAAAGTGGGATTTATTTATAACTTTTATACAGAAACACACAAAGAAACGTTTTAAATAAAGAAGAGGTGGAGTTGAGCCGCCTTTACACACAGATTCTCTTCCTGGAAGTTCTTGTTTTTTTTAGCAAAGTGAGGCGTTCAGCGTTGGCTAATTCAAGCCGCTCCTAATGCTCTGCTTGTTCCTGAGAAGGACGGAAACCTCAGAGGTTCAGACACCATTTCCTAAAGTGGGAAAGCCATAAAATCAGTCGAACCGTCTCCTCCTCAGGAGTAAGATCCGGTTCTAAGTGAAGGCAACATGCCGGAGGAGGAGTTCAGGTGTTCTAGTTCCTCTCTGCCTCTGGCTGGAGGAGCTTCTCCTTCTGGTTGTAACACCTCTGAGCTGAAAGCTGCTTCCTGTTCAGCGTTTACTCACCAGCGTCGCTAACAACCGCCTTTCCTCCACACACTCAAGTCACTCATTTACTGCCCATTTGCAGACGTTTGTGCAGTGGATGTGACCTTACACACACACACACACACACACACACACACACACACACACACACACACACACACACACACACACACACACGGCGGGTTAAACGATCAGAGTCTAGCTGCTCTGTCGTAACGACGGTGGAATTTTAACACTCAGGAAGTGATGTTTACACATTAACCTTCAGGTTTCAGTCCTTCGTCTCCTCATCCGCGTTCACCTATTGGGCCGTGCGCCGTCCCCGCCTGTCCTCTTTGTCCTGTCCCACATCATCTGCAGCTTTTACAGCTGGACTTGACTGTAAAACAACATCCTGGTATATCAGCGGCTGAGTGGCGGCGGGCTGCGCTCCATTTACGGACTGCAGTAGAGGAGGGGAGCGTTCCATTTAGATGACAACTTCTGTCTGTCTTACCTTTAGAAATGCGTTTTTGTCATGCTCTGTGCTCTTTGGATAAATAAGTGAATTAATGTGGATTACAGCGTATCCGCGGGTCCTTAAAAAGTCTTAAATGTCTTCGTCTTCGTCTTCCTCCGCTTATCCGGGTCCGGGTCGCGGGGGCAGCATCCCAATTAGGGAGCTCCAGGCCGTCCTCTCCCCGGCCTTGTCCACCAGCTCCTCCGGCAGGACCCCAAGGCGTTCCTGGACCAGATTGGAGATGTAACCTCTCCAACGTGTCCTGGGTCGACCCGGGGGCCTTCTGCCGGCAGGACATACCCGAAACACCTCCCCGGGGAGGCGTCCAGGAGGCATCCTGACCAGATGCCCAAACCACCTCAACTGGCTCCTTTCGATCAGGAGGAGCAGCGGTTCTACTCCGAGTCCCTCCCGAATGTCCGAGCTCCTCACCCTATCTCTAAGGCTGAGCCCGGCCACCCTACGAAGGAAACTCATTTCGGCCGCTTGTATCCGCGATCTCGTTCTTTCGGTCATTACCCAAAGCTCATGACCATAGGTGAGGATTGGGACGTAGATCGACCGGTAAATCGAGAGCCTGGCTTTCTGGCTCAGCTCCCTCTTCCCCACGACAGATCGGCTCAGCGTCCGCATCACTGCAGACGCCGAACCAATCCGCCTGTCGATCTCCCGATCCCTCCTACCCTCACTCGTGAACAAGACCCCGAGATACTTAAACTCCTCCACTTGAGGTAGGACCTCTCCCCCGACCCGGAGGTGGCAAGCCACCCTTTTCCGGTCGAGAACCATGGTCTCAGATTTGGAGGTGCTGATCCTCATCCCAGCCGCTTCACATTCGGCCGCGAACCTACCCAGCAAGAGCTGAAGGTCAGAGCTGGATGAAGCTAGGAGGACCACATCATCCGCAAAAAGCAGAGACGAGATTCTCCTGCCACCAAACTCGACACACTCCACACCACGGCTGCGTCTAGAAATTCTGTCCATAAAAGTGATGAACAGAACCGGTGACAAAGGGCAGCCCTGGCGGAGTCCAACCCTCACTGGGAACAGGTCCGACTTACTACCGGCTATGCGGACCAAACTCACGCTCCTCTGGTAAAGGGACTGAATGGCCCTCAACAGAAAGCCACCCACCCCATACTCCTGGAGCGTCCCCCACAGGGTGCCCCTGGGGACACGGTCATAAGCCTTCTCCAAATCCACAAAGCACATGTGGATTGGTTGGGCAAACTCCCATGCCCCCTCCATCACCCTTGCAAGGGTATAGAGCTGGTCCACAGTTCCACGGCCAGGACAAAAACCACATTGCTCCTCCTCTATCTGAGATTCAACTATCGATCGGACCCTCCTCTCCAGTACCTTGGCGTAGACCTTTCCCGGGAGGCTGAGGAGTGTGATCCCCCTATAGTTGGAACACACCCTCAGGTCACCCTTCTTAAAGATGGGGACCACCACCCCGGTCTGCCACTCCCTAGGAACTGCCCCCGATGACCACGCAATGTTGTAGAGACGTGTCAACCATGACAGCCCTACAGCATCCATAGCCTTGAGATACCCAGGACGAACCTCATCCGCCCCCGGGGCTCCGCCGCTGTGTAGTTGTTTGACTACCTCAGCAACTTCTGCCCCCGAGATCGGACAGTCCATCCCCAGGCCTCCCAGCTCTGGTTCCTCCTCGGAATGCGCATTGGTGGGATTGAGGAGCTCCTCAAAGTATTCCTTCCACCGTCCGACTATAGCCTCAGTTGACGTCAGCAGCTCCCCATCCCCACTATAAACAGTGTGAGCGAGTTGCTACCTTCCTCTCCTGAGGCGCCGGACAGTTTGCCAGAACCTCTTTGGAGCAGATCGATAGTCTTTCTCCATGGCCTCACCAAACTCCTCCCACGCCCGAGATTTTGCCTCGGCAACTGCCACTGCTGCACCCCGCTTGGCTATCCGGTACCTGTCTGCTGCCTCCGGAGACCCACAGACCAGCCACGCCCTGTAGGCCTCCTTCTTCAGCCTGACGGCTCCCCGAACCTCTGGTGTCCACCAGCGGGTACGGGGGTTGCCACCACGACTGGCACCGGCCACCTTACGACCACAGCTAGCAACAGCCGCCTCGACAATCGCAGAGTGGAACAAGGCCCACTCGGACTCAATGTCCCCCACTGCTCTCGGGACGTGGTCAAAGCTCTGCCGGAGGTGGGAGTTGAAGACCGTCTTGACAGGTTCTTCTGCCAGGCGTTCCCAGCAGACCCTCACTATGCGTTTGGGTCTGCCAGGTCTACGCGGCATGTTCCCTTGCCATCTGATCCAACTCACCACCAGGTGGTGATCAGTTGACAGCTCCGCCCCTCTCTTCACTCGGGTGTCCAAAACATACGGCCGCAGGTCAGATGATACGACTACAAAATCTATCATCGACCTGTGACCTTAAATGTTAAGTCTTAAATGTGCTTTTCCAAATTTAAGGCCTTAAAAATCCATAAAAATTACAAATAATCCTCAAATACAGTTTCCAAAGGTCTTAAATTACCAAAGACCCAAGATTCTTTTATTTCTATAAAAATTTCATGAATTTCTAGTGTTCAGCATTTTTTGTGTACGATGTTGGCGTAAGCGGAACCGTACACATTCAGTTGGTTGTGAAAGGGGACTATTTTTAGATGAGCACATTAGCTGGTTAAGCTAGCGGGAGCGTGCGCCATGGGGAAGTGCAAGTGTAATGGTAACTAAATTGAAAAAATAAGAAGTGATTATATCACCTTCCCTATCGCTCCTAAAGGGAAAGAAGTCCAATTTAAAATTTTGAATAAAATTTACCCAACCAATAGACTCCTTGGGGATAGATTCAATATAGAAGCTGGTAATTGTGTATTTTGTGAAACAGAAGAGGAGGACTTAGACCATCTATTTGTTCTGTGCAATTTTATACAAATATTTTGGTTAGATTTTCATGCCTGGCTTTGTTCTAGTGGGATTCAAATTTCCCCATTTACCTTAAATATGATAATGTTTGGAGTGTTTTTGAAAGAAAAGAAAGTTAGTTATGGTGTTAATGTGTTATTAATTTTGTGTAAACAGTTTATACATAAATGTCGATTTTTTAAGACCAAACCAACACTAGCCTATTGGAAAAATGACTTAAAATTATTAGTTAAATCTTTGAATTTAGTTAAAAAGAAAAAGGCTGGTTTGTTTATTTCCTTTGTAGAAGATTTTGAGTTAGTAAGTCAATAATCTGTTAATTAGATGACCCCAGCTTTAGATTTTCTTTTTTTATTGTTTTCTTTTTCATATACGTGAAAATGTTGAATATGCATGTATTGACTATCTTTTGAATATATAATGTTAGGTGCATTTTGTTTGTATGTTATCTTCTTTAATAAAAAAAAAGTGTAATGGTAACTGGATGGCTAATCCCACGTTCGCTACGCGGTTAGCACCGGTTTCAGGCAATAGCTGGAAATTATAGCTTAAATTTAATTTAAAAAAATGCTTAAATTTGGTCAAAGTGGCCTTATAAAAGGTCTTAAAAAGTCTTAAATTTGTCTCCCTTAAACCTGCAGATACTCTGGATTAAAAGACTTTTATTTTGTTAAGCACATCCACAGGAAGGGGAAATTATTTTTAGCTTTAGCTCTCTAATTACCCAAGAGGCCAAACTCGGGTTTTAATGTTATATTTTATTATATTATAAAGTCAGATTTAATCTGATGTAATTAAACCAAAAATAATCTAATTAATTAGAATAACGTCTGTAATATTTACAGGAAATCTGTCACCGAAAGTCGTTTATCTCCTCTAAACTCCCGCCACATGAATTCCTGATGTAAGGAGCCATTTGTGTAGCTTTACTCTAAAACTGACCTGTTTTCTGGTTCCAGCACCTCTATCAGTGTATGTGTGGCAACAACATGTCTGTACCGCTGCTCGCCGAGGCTGTGACGGTGTCTGGAACCGAGAGGGAGACCGCGGCGGTGAGTAGGTCTCCAGTGGAGCAGAAGTCCACGTCGGCTTCTAGCTCTGATTTATCCACTAGATCGAATTTCTGTTTTTAATGTAGACTAAAAGTTAAGATGCTAAATTTAATCTTTTAAAATAATGAATTTCTCTGTTTTTATCATCTTCTGGAAAAACTAACAGCTTAAAAGTTCCTATATTAGAGATCAGCGTTCATCGCTTATCCTGTTTATTCATCAACAATCAATGAAAAACTGTTCAATGAAATTTTATTTATAAAGCGCCAAATCACGACAAATGTCGTCTCAAGACACTTCACATAATAAACATTCCAATACAGGTCAGTTCATTAAGCCAATCAGAAAAAAGTTTCCTATATGAGGATCCCAGCAGGTTGCATTGAGTCACTGACTATTGTCAGTCTTACCATCAATCCTCATACTAAGCAAGCATATAAGCAGCCATCCACCACGACTCACTGGGGATCGAGAAGACAGAGCAGACACACACACACACACACACACTATGGTTACATTGTGATTTCTTAGTAAATATTCTATTTGGTGAGAGATAAACTTAATTGTATTTATCCTAGTGGATCTATAATTAAACGGGTAAACTAGTAGTAGCACATCCAACGTCAAAGAGAGTAGGATGTCATTATCAGGAGAGGGAGAATGTTTAAGTGGTTAGCAGCAGTGTGCTAGACGATGGCCCCCTCCATGAGGCCACCACAGCTCAGCAGAACATCGTTGTAGCTTCTTCTGGGGAGAAAAACACTTAGAGAGAAAATAAAGTTAACAGCTGAAATAGCAGGAAATAATACAGTTAAAGAGCAGACTGTAGAAGAAAGCAGTAGAGTGTGAGAAGTGGTCAGTGTATCCTCCAGCAGTCTAAGCCTATAGCAGCATAACTACAGAGATAACTGGATAACCTATCCTATTTAGATGTAGGCATGTTGGAGGCAGGGCAAGGGAGAGCCGTCTTTACCGACTGTACACTCCACCTCCCTGTACTCCCCCACTTGTCCAGATTTAGGCTAACATCAGATTTTAACCATAGGCCCTATCAAATAAAAATGTTTTAAGCCTATTCTTAAAAGTAGACAAGGTGTCTGCCTCACGGACTAAGGCTGGGAGCTGGTTCCACAGGAGAGGAGCCTGATAACTAAAAGATCTGCCTCCCATCCTAAGTTTAGATATTCTGGGAACCACCAGTAGACCTGCAGTCTGAGAGCGAAGTGCTCGGTTAGGATCGTATGGAACAATCAGATCACTGATGTATGATGGAGCTTGATTGTTAAGAGCTTTATATGTGCTTTATAGGGCTGCATGGTGGCACCGATGTTAGCACTGTTGCCTTGCAGTAAGAAGGTTGCAGGTTCGAAACTCGGCTGTGGCCTTTCTGCGTGGAGTTGCATGTGCTCCCCATGCATGCGTGGGTTTCCTCCGGGTGCTTTGGTTTCCCCTACAGATCCCAACATGCCCTATAGGTTATAAATTGTACATCGCTTTGGATAAAAGCGTCTGCCAACTAAATAAAAACAAACAAATGTGAGAAGAAGGATCTTAAAATCTATTCTGAATTTAACAGGTAGCCAGTGTAGGGAAGCTAAGACAGGAGAGATATGATCTCTCTTTTTAATTCTCATCAGAACTCTAGCTGCAGCATTTTGGACAAGCTGAAGACTTTTAACTACATTCTGTGGACTTCCTGAGAGTAATGAATTACAGTAATTCAGTCTTGATGTAATAAATGCATGAACTAGTTTTTCAGCATCACTCCTGGAAAGGATGCTTCTAATCTTAGCAATATTCCAAAGGTGGAAAAAGGAAATCCTACAAACCTGTTTAACCTGGGATTTGAATGACATGTCCTGGTCAAAGATAACACCAAGGTTCCTTACTTTGTTCTCGGAGACTAATGCAATGCCATTCAGGTCAGGCGATTGGCTAAGCAATTTCCTTTTCTGGATTTCTGGTCCAAAGATGAGAACTTCCGTCTTGTCTTGATTTAAAAGCAAGAAGTTAAGAGTCATCCAATTTTTTATGTCCTCAAGACAAGCCTGTAATCTACCCAACCGATTAGGTTCATCAGGGTTAATGGATAAATATAACTGAGTATCGTCAGCATAACAGTGGAAGTTTATCCCATGCTGTCTAATGATTTTACCAATTGGGAGCATATATATAGTAAAAAGAATTGGTCCAAGCACTGAACCCTGTGGTACTCCACAAGTAACCCTGGAGTATGAAGACGGTTTGTCATGTACATTTACAAAAGGAAATCTGTCAGACAGGTAGGATTTAAACCAGCCTAGCGCTGTTCCTTCAACCACAATCCTACAATCTGTTCAGTCAACCAATAAATCAGTCAAACTATAATAAATCACATTTCTCGGTGTAACAATAAATACAAATAAATATAACAATAAAAGAACAGAAACATTTGCTCCATCCTTAATTTCTACATCTAGATTCAAAAATATATTTCTGCAATTTTAAAAATTAATTTGGTATCAGTATCATCTATGATGTAAGGTATTGTTATTTTATGCCTTGTGTATGTGTGTATATATATATATATAGGCAGAAGCCTAAAGTAGCCTCTAGTGCTGCATTAAGGACTCTGCTCAGGAAGCCCAGGTCCAGTAGTGCCAGCCCTTTGTTCTGTAATGCTCGTGTCAGGACCGTCCCAGCCCGAAGGAGGGGGCTGATGCACGGTTTTATCCTGCGTTAGAAAAGCTCGGATAGCAGAGATGCTGGTTGGTCCCAGTTTTAGTGCAGTGCCATACCCGTCATCCATGTGGAGACACTGGTGTCTTCTATCATTTTTATAGAGCTTTTTATGTTTTTTATTTATTTAATAATAATAATAAAGCTGATGAAGAGTCGGGATGAGTGTTTAACCTGCAGCTCTTTGCCTGTTGCAGGTCATCTTCCTTCATGGGTTAGGAGACACGGGGTGAGTACGCCTCATTCATCACTTGTGAGGTTTTATTTTAGTTTGAACATCAGATGAAAGGAGATGATGAATCTTGACTTTCCTTTTCTATGAAATTGGATCAAATGTCTAAATATAATAATTTTCTGGGTCTTTTTTCTGTTTTTCATAAAACATTTTTATAAATTATTAAGTGTAAAACATTATTCGTGCTCGCTGCACCAGTAGATGCTGAATGCAGAAATAAATAAATAAAGAGGTGAAATTTGTGGTTTACGATAGTAATCCCTGTCTGTTTCCGGTGTTTGACTGCTGAATTGACGCTAACATCATTAATAAGTGATCTTAAAAGAACCATAAGCAGATGTTTTTACTGTTTGGCGTCAGACACGGGTGGGCCGACACGCTGATGGGGATCCAGCTGCCTCATGTCAAGTTTATCTGTCCTCATGCGTAAGTCCTCCTCTTCCTCTCAAAGCCCGGAGTTTGTTCCATGAATAACAACTCTCTCTCTTCCTCGCCTCTGCAGGCCTAAAATCCCCGTCACTCTCAACATGAGGGCCACGATGCCCGCGTGGTGAGTCGCTGCGACGGGGGGGCGCCGCCTTTCAGCTCAACACCGGGTGTCATTGTTTCCCTGGGAACCACAAAAGGCTCCCATATTTCCTTTGACAGTGGTGTGATTGTGCCATCTGGGTGTGTGTGTGTGTGTGTGTGTGCAGGTTTGATCTCATGGGTCTCAGCCCGGACTCTCCAGAGGACGAATCTGGAATAAAGAAGGCAGCAGAAAACAGTGAGTTTAACGCTGAGCCTGTGAGCTTCAGTCAGGTTTGTTTAAGAGGACGTCTAAGAGCAGAAATCCGGCCCAGAAATGTGGACGGAGCAGTAAAAACAGGCTAAATTGCAGAACATGACAGTAAAATACAACAAACACGTTAAATGGAGATCAGATGCGCGTCATTAAAGCATCTGGAGCAAGACTGGTGCTGCTGCGTCAGCAGTAACGTACAGAGTGTGGTGGGTATTTACCAGTGTTGGGAGTAATGCGGTACAAAAGTAATTAATTACTGTAATGCATTGCTTTTTGCTGTACTGTGGTAATGTAAGGCATTACAGGGAAAGAAAATGGTAATATTTACTCGGTACAATTGTCAGTAACGCGGTAATTACAATGCATTTTTAAACCCAGAATCAAGATGCGTTCCTTAAAAATTCAAATTGCGGGAAACCCGAAGAAAGATCCAGTATCTGCATATATTACGTCATTTATGGACTCAGCTTTGCGGGCAGAGAGGACGCCGCGGTAACGGCTCAGCTGCGTCCTGCACGCGGCCGCTGTAACATTCACAAAATCGCTCCACTAAAACAAAATAATTCACTTGCGATCGTTCATATCAGCGCATATTCTCTGGTATTTTGTGCTTTTCTGACGTGCTTTGCCTCAGCTGAGTTCATAATCTGGGCCCCGGTGATTTCAACTCATTACTGCTGGAGCGCCGCGCATGTGTAGATCCCTTTGGCTGATCGTTAGAAAGTAGGAAATCTAGGAAACAGTTTTTCTGGAAGACGGAGAAAACTTGCAGCATGCAGGAAGGTTAGAGAGAGAAAGGGCCGGAAATTATTCAAATAAAATCAAGAAAAAAAGAAAAAAGTAGGTAGATTTATCCCCAATACACATTTTTACCAGTGAAAAGCAATAATATATAAGCATTTAATATTTATACATGTGATAGAATCAGATCACCCCACAAGTCAGTCCCACATCCAGGGCCGTATCAAGACATTTGGGGACCAAGGCAAATATAGGCTTGGAGCCCCCACCACCTCACTCCCTGCTCAGTTAATATAAGATGGCAGCGTGCTGAGAGTACAGATTGTTGTTGTTTTTATTTAGTAAACAATCATTTTAAAGCACTGTTATTATATCTGACTGTTTTTAACAGCAATCCTAGCTCAGACACCACATCACCTTCCACATATATGTCATGAGCTCACTGAGCGTCACATGACCAGATTCATACTGAAGTTGTTTTGGTGAAAGTAACTTAAAGTAATGCAAAAGTAGTGTAATGCCTTACATTTTAAAATCAGTAATATTGTAACGTAATGAATTACTTTAAAATGAGGGTAACAAGTAATAAATAATGCATTACAGTTTTGAAGTAACTTGCCCAACACTGGTATTTACTAGCATAAACATCACCTGCAGCAGCTAAATGTTTCTGTTGAAAGAGTCGTGAGATTAAGCCTAAAGTTGAGATTAAACGAGCTTGAAATCGTTTGTAAACGTGACCAAATCCGTCTGTCGCTGAAACAAACGGATGTTTAAAAGCAACGCTTGGTGTTGGAAAGGAAGACAGGATGTGATCTCATGTGTTTCGGTTTCAGTCAGAGCCATCATCGAACACGAGGTCAGAAACGGGATTCCCCCAGAGCGTATAATCCTCGGTGGATTCTCTCAGGTGGGATTAGAGTCGTGTTTTCTTCGCCTTTCCCACGACGGCGGGGTGTTTGATGAGGTGTGGTGTCTCTGCCTGCAGGGTGGAGCCTTGTCCTTGTACACCGCCCTGACCTGCCAGCACCAGCTGGCTGGTGTCGTCGCCCTCAGCTGTTGGCTTCCTCTTCACAGGAGCTTCCCCTCGGTACCGACCCACTTCAGTGGCTCACGGGCTGGTCCCGCTCTGCGGACTGTGATGACGGACGATAACTCGGGTGTTGCTTTTGCCCTGCAGGCGTCGAGCGGCAACAAGAACCTCCCCATCCTGCAGTGCCACGGGGAGGTGGACGTCATGATCCCGGTGCAGTTTGGCGCTTTGACGGCAGAAAAACTCAAATACATCGTAAACCCTCAGATGATCACCTTCAGAACCTACCCAGGGCTCTCGCACAGCTCCTGCCCTCAGGTACAGCCACCAAGTGTTGGTGATGACTCACCTGCACATCACTCAGCTGTGTAGTTCTTGTAGACTGACGTGCTAACGGCTAGGGCAGGAACAGAGTAGATCCCAGCTGTATTAAACAGGTCTGATGTGGGACGCTGTAGCAGCAAGACTCCGCCTCCCTGAGTTTCGGTTTCAGTTCAGCTTTAAAAAGGAGATTATAAACTACACCCCAGAGGGAACGTGCTTGTGAACATAAAAAACCCACATACACGTGAGATCCTTTTGCTGCTGGTGGAAGTCTCACATATTCAGCTGATAAAAAGCATCATCATGTAGCTGAGAGAGAGAGGAAGGCTGCACGAGTAACGAGATGTGCACAAAAAGGAGTCGCTTGGCGGGGAAAGGAGTGGCGCGAACGGAGCAACAACAAACAATTAGACAGATGTTGACGGTAAACTTCATATTTTGGAGCGATCCGGACAGATTTATGGTCTCTGCAGTTTAGTAGGCGTTTAGTAGGCTTTAATAAAGGATGATGAGAAGGATAAATGTCCACCAGGCGGTTCAGATAGTATGGCTGTTTTTTGAACTGGAAGCAGAGGAAGTGGGCGGAGACTCACAGCCGGAGTCTGAGGCAAATAGTGAGGATGTTGATGAGGATGTGGCAGATCCATCCTTCCTCATAGAAGAGTTGGGTCATGATGAGGTAGAGGATGAAGGTAGAGGTCCAGCTCCTCGGAGATCCAACCAGAGGAGTGGGCGGTGCCGCGCAGCTGTCAGATCTCGAGCTCCGCGGCGTGAGACAGAGCCACTCCCCACTCCAAAATGCATGCACATTATTGCCAAATTAATAAAATAAGTATAAATTCAGATAGTCCAGGTTGTCCTGAAAATAATGATACCCCATAAGGCAAAATTTATTGTTTTTATTAGAAAATACAAAAGAAAAACCAAAATGGGTCAGAAACAGTGATTTACACCCTGGACCCCAGAGGGCTAATTTATTTTATTTTATTTGTTATTTGCTATATTTATTCATATTTTTTATAAATATACAGTCTAGATTACCATTCTAAATTATAAAAAAAAACATTCGTCATAAATGTTTGTTGGTTTCACAGTAAAATAAACAACTTTTTTCCAATTTGGAATTTATGTTTTTGAGTGATTTAAGGTCTAATATGCAAGCCCTTTATGTCCAAATATAAAAAATAAGTATAAATTCATAAAGTCCAGGTTGTGCTGAAAAGATTGAGACCACATAAGGCAGTGGTTATGGTTTTTATTTTGGAAATACAAAGGAAAACTCTAAATTAGTCAAAAACAGCAAATTACACCCTGGACCCCAGAGGGTTAAAAGCACTCACTTCAAACACGATGGAGTCACGCTGGCGCTGTTATGTTGGTGAAGATCCAGCCACAGGTTCTACACGTTGCTAGCTAGGATGCTGTTTCTGCTCTAGGGGCCGGGAGTCTAAGTGCATCAGAAGTTTGAGACAGGATCCAGGATGTTTAGTGTTTGTTGATCACTTTTGTGCAGCGAGGTCCGATCCGATCGTCTGATCTCGTCTCTTACAGGAGATGGCGGCCGTAAAGGAATTTATCGAGAAGCATTTGCCCCGGATCTGACCCCACCTCATTCCCTCTCCGAGACACTGACCTCTGACCCCCGATCTGCTATTGTCCTGCAAGAAATGGCCTTGAGCATCCCCCTCCTCCACACACACACACACACACACACACATACCGCTCAGCAGAACCTCTCGATCGGCCCAATCTGGTCCTCTGAGGGAGAAACGGTGATTCCCACCACACATTCCCCGTTTAAAGCTGAATCCTCTGTTGGTTCGTCTGTTTTTACCTCGTCGTGTTTCTGCTGCTGATCGCCGCCCCGCCGCCGCGCCTCCCTCTCATCTGTTTAAGTTACTGGAGAGCCGGCAGAGAGCCGGAGTCAGAACCCCATCCCAGCTGCAGTCAGAGCCGCCTCCTTCACCAAAAGCACCAGAACCAGCGCCATCTCTGGTTACTCTGGAAGCGAGTGGATGTAGTGTGGCGTTGCTCTCGTTTGTCACGGCTGCAGGATAACGAGGACTTCCAGATGCTTCACCCACGATCACGCCACGTTCTTATCTCACCTGTTAGCCTCGCGCAGCCGCAGATCGTAGCGCTGATCTCCTCCTCGGGTCGTTTATTCAGACTTTCCTTCTAGATTTCAGACGTTTAAAGAGCTAGACTTGGGTCTGACTGCAGCTGACCTGCGGTGCTGGAGTCCGGTCTGACTCGGTAAACTGGGAGAGCTGGTTTTCCATTCCTCTCCCTGCAGCCCGTCTGGCTCTAACAGAGGCCCTTTAACTGAAACACAAGCCCACTGCTTCATTTTAAATTTATTTTCATCATTTCTATGAACAAAATCGAATAACTGATTCATATTTTTGCTTGTATTTGGTTTTTAGCGCTGTATTTTGGGTGTTGAAGTTGTGTGCAGACCCTGCTTGTTCCCTCTTCCCCCCATCAGCTCCCCACCACCGCCGCGCAGTTTGAGGTTCAGGATTTTAATTCCAGATAAAATCCAGACCGCTTTCAGCTTCTGTAATGAGCTACCGGACCCCACAGGTCAGATTTACAGTTAAACTTCATGAAAATTAGACGAGACGCGTCCAGCCGGAAGGTGAAACAGATTAAAGCGTTCATCTTGAACAACTTGTGGCTCCTGCAGAGTGAAACTCTGGTCTTTAATATTTAAACTGTAGGTTTTCCTTAGAATCTTTCCCTCTCGTGGTTCTTCTGCTTCTGCCAGCTGATTTCAAGGCTAAAATGTTTTGGAAGAGGAGGAAAGACGTCTGTTTGACTGTTCACTAACTGATGAATGTTCCCCTCGTCTCCTTTTATCTTTTCCTGTTTCTGATCATTTTTAAGTTGTTTTTGTACGTTTCGTGTTTTCATCTCACCCTGTTTTTGTCCATTTATCATGAGCGTTAGGAAGATGTGTTGAGGTGAGGCTGACGGTCTCTCCACTTACACCTGTCTGCTAATAAAGGACCAAAAAAGAGAAAAATGTCTGAGTTGTGCTTTTTAAAACTCCTTTTACATCCGAATGCACATGAAAGATAAATTACTTCTTCAAACCGGCGCCGTTTCAGTGTTAAACCATCTGATGGCTGTGGTAAATGGCCTGTATTTGATATAGCGCCTTCTAGAGTCCTGAAACCCCCCAAGGCGCTTTACAACACAACCAGTCATTCACCCATTCACACACACATTCATACACTGGTGGGGATGAGCTACGATGTAGCCACAGCTGCCCTGGGACGCACTGACAGAGGCGAGGCTGCCGAGCACTGGCGCCACCGGTCCCTCCGACCACCACCAGCAGGCAACGTGGGTTAAGTGTCTTGCCCAAGGACACAGCGACAGACTGAGCGGGGCTCGAACCTGCAACCTTCCGATTACGGGGCGAGCGCTTAACTCCTGTGCCACCGTCGCCCACATCTGGGCTAGGCCAGAGCGGTGAGTGCAGCCAAGATCTGGGCATCCCCGTGTAAAACTTATCATAACTACTTTTTATTTTACAGAAGTTGTACAGTTACAAAACTCGTAAATGTCGGGGACAACAGAGAGCCCAAGCCACGCCCACCTACGTGCTACATGATGGTCGGAGGGAGGGTGGCGCCTGTGCTCGGTAACCTCGCCTCAGGGCAGCTGTGGCTTCGTAGCTCATCCCCACCAGTGTGTGAATGGGTGAATGACTGTGTTGTAAAGCAACTTGGGGGGGGGGGGGGGGGGTTCCAGGACTCTAGAAGACGCTTTATCAAATACCGGATATGTACCATTACTCCAGGTACGTGGGTCTCCCACTGCCCAAAGTGATGAATGGGAGTATATCCGCAAATACAAATAATTTCATGTGCCATGACTCTTAAAGACAGCTGCACAGTGGTCAGCGCCGTTGCCTTGTAGCAGGAGGTCTTGGGTTCACATCCCGACCTCGGATCTCTGCAAGGAGTTTGCTTGTTCTCCCTGTGCATGCGTGGGTTCCCTCTGGGTACTCCGGCTTCCTTCCACAGTCCAAAAACAGGACTGTCAGGATCACAGGTATTCAATTCTGGTCCTGGAGGTCCGGTATCCAGCACATTTTAGTGGTTTCTCTGATTCAACACACTTGATTCAGCAGTGCAGCAGCTCATCAGGCTCTGCAGAAGCCTGTTAATCACCTGCAGATTGAAGTCAGGTGTGTTGAAGCAGAGTTAAAACTAAAACGTGCTGGATACCGGACCTCCAGGCCCGGAATTGAACACCCTGCTCTAAATCGTCCTGATGTGTTATCTGTCTTGTGTCTTTGAGTTGCCCTGCGACGGACTGCTAATCTGTCATGGGTGTCCCCCGCCTGTTTGCCCAAAGACAGCTGGAGATGTGCACCAGCCCCCTGCGACCCTGCGTGGAAAAGCGGGCATAGAAAATGGGAAGATGGAGTATTAAAGGCACGTTTAGATGCTTGTTTTTGACAGGCAGCAAAGGTTTGTGTGAAAAATGCACAGAGGACTCCGACTGCTGGTCTCGCCAAACTTTCGTCATCAAACCAGACACGAGGAAGAGGACAAGAGAAATGATTGGGTGTTAAGCGAGCTTCACATCTGTCTTCCAGGACAGAAGACAAAGCATTAAATGTGAAGAAAACTACTATAAACTATGCTGCCAGCAGCAGCTACGCTGGTGTGGAGGTTTCTTCCTGTTAAAGGGGAGTTTTCCTCTCCACTGTCGCTACGTGCTTGTTTAGGGTTAAGGTTTGCTGCAATCTGCTGAATTTTCTGAGGTAGGAAACTTTTAACTAAGTGGCATAATGAGGAGGAGACTCCACATCCCCTCACCAGAGCAGAGCTGTCTGTGATCCACTGGATGAAGAAAAGTAGAAGTGTTCTGCACCATGGCCATGAGAAAACATTCAACCAATATCTGACCAAACTAACTAGAAATGACCTGTTATTAACCCAAAGTGAACAGGTTACCTGAAGCACCAGCTAGCAGTTCAGCATGCTGATGCAACAAACCCTTTCAGAAATGGTGAAATTTAAACTAAAATTAATTACGGTTTTATTTTTTTATTCATATTTCAATGATGATTAATGAAATGAAATATGTATGAATTAAAGAAAAGTTTGGTCTGGTTTTTAAGTCGGCAGTGAGCTAGGAAGAAACACCACGACAGAAACGGGTAGCGGTAAAGATGAGGGTCAGGGTCAGGTAGACATCGATCAGCTCCACTAGGCTAGCCCAAAAGTGCCAAAACAAGTTTTCAAACGACAAAACATCTGTGGGAACCAATCCGACAATTCTAAATATTTGTGGGGACAAAATGATGTGAGGGGTTGACGATGGGTCAGGGCTCAGGAGCTCTCTGTAAATGGTGGTTGCTGCTTCGTATTCGTGCTTTTCGATGTTTATTCAAATTCAAAAATACTTTATTAATCCCAGAGGAAAATTACTGGTTTAATGAACATGTTAGGCATAGTTCCAGTTGATGGGAAGATTACATGTTTGAAGCTGTAAAGGTCAGCCTCCCACAGTAAATGTTAGGCTTTTTTTATTATTTCTACGTGAAGGAATCATTTCGACTTGATTCTGTCATTCCGTTGGGACTTCTCATTCGGAAGAAGCTCCTCCCTCCGAGCTAAACCAATCAGAGGCTCCTAGTAAATGTGGGCGGAGTTCGTTTCTTCTGGAAAGAAAGACCGACATCCTTCGACCGTTAGTCGCCATTTTGAGGATCTTTTAAAAGGCAACAAAAGACGTTTTACTCCGCTAACCTAAGAGGTTTTTCGTGTTTTGTCGATATTTTCCCACGTATTTAGGTTAAATGTCTCGATTTAACAACAACCGTGGAGCTTTTGGGATGAATCAATTTCAGCCACACCGAGGAGGCCCCGGCGGCCCGATGCGTGGTAGCATAATGGGAAATCCGTTTAGGAACCATCCTTTCCAGCATCCCAATCAAAACCGCAGAGGTGGTAATAACTTCAACAGACAGCCAAATCAAGGTTCCCATGCGGTGCCGCAGAAACCGGCAAATCAGTCGGAACCCATCATACCTCCACCGAGTCCCGGCCCGGCCCTCACGATGAAAGGCCCAATGGAGCAAAAGCAACCAACCCAGGAGCAGAAGAAACCAGAATCTCCAGCGACCCAGCCGAAGGTACAATCCCCACCACCGGTGAAATCTGAAGTAACCACCCCCCAGCCTAACCAGAACCAGCAGGTCAAGTCTTCGGCTGGAGATTCAACCGAGCAGCAGCAGCAAAAAGCAACACCCCAACAAAGCCCGAAACCTGTTCCCCAACAGAAGCCTCAGCCCAGTCCTCAGCAGCCTGGAAACCAACAGACTCAAAAGCCCGGTCCCCAGCAGCAGAACCAGAGGCCCGGTCCCCAGCAGCAGAACCAGAGGCCCGGTCCCCAGCAGCAGAACCAGAGGCCCGGACCCCCGCAGCAGCAGAACCAGAGGCCCGGGCAGCAGCAGAACCAGAGGCCCGGACCCCCGCAGCAGCAGAACCAGAGGCCCGGACCCCCGCAGCAGCAGAACCAGAGGCCCGGACCCCAGCAGCAGAACCAGAGGCCCGGATCCCAACAGAACCAGAGGCCCGGTCCCCAGCAGAACCAGAGGCCTGGTCCTCAGCAAGGCCAGAGACCCACCCAGTCGGAACCTGGGGCTAAACCAGAGGCGAAACAAACTCCCTCTAAAAGTGGGTCCGCCGAGTCAGACGGCGGCCAAGAACAGGTCAGTTTGGACTTTTTACTAATTTTCATGAGTAAGTTTAATGTTGAACCACTGCTGTTTTCGGACGGGCGGGGTAGTCGTGTTGTGCTGCAGTACCGTGCCATTCTACGTCTCCGGCAGACACGGTAGATAAAAACACGCGCACCTAATTTCGCTAGCTTTAGCGCGACGCCATTTTGTGTTCGGATGCTACATGCTAGGTTTGTTTGGTAAGGACAAAGGAAATTATGAAAACGATCTTTTATAAAACGCCTCACAAGATAAAAAAATCACGAGGCACTAAATAAAAATTTATAATATAAACAAATGTATGTGATTAAAATGTAAGGAAAGAAAGGGAAAACTTTATAAGAAAGAGTGAAATTAGTGTTTCCCGGGTAAGGCTGAATAAGTAAGAAGAGCAAAATAAGGTGATGTGGTGACGAAGGTCACGCAATGGTCGGCATGAACAGGTTGCGTTTTCAGCGGCTTTTTAAAAGAGTCCACTGATCTCAGGCTCAGGAGGAGAGGTCCAGAGTCTGGAGGCCTCAGCAGCAGATGATCTGCCACCTTTGGTCTTTAGCCTGGTGCTGCACAACCAGTAGATGGAATAAAGTAGACACTGTGGTGATGGATAAATGTCGATACACAATGTAAGAAAATCAGCAGAATGACATTTTTTCGGTGATAAAACAGTTTTTTGTTCTATTGAAAATGTCTGAGGTACATCAAAAAATAAATACTACTTAAACATTCATGACAGGGGTTCAAGGGGACGCTGTCCATGCTGTTGAAGCCGGGGGAGAAGTCCTACACACAGAGGTGCCGTTTGTTTGTTGGTAACCTTCCCAATGACATCACAGAGGAGGATTTCAGGAAGATGTTTGCAAAATACGGAGAGCCATCTGAAGTGTTCATCAACAAAGCAAAGGGCTTTGGATTCATCCGACTGGTGAGTGGATACGTAACACCTTTAATATAATAAACCCTCACACTTCCTTTTTCCATCATCTATCAGGTGTAAAGATTCAAAATCTCACTCTGGTGGCATTTGTTTGTGTTTCAGGAGTCCCGGGCACTGGCAGAAATCGCCAAGGCAGAGATGGACGACACTCCAATGAAAAACAGACCTCTGCGAGTTAGATTTGCTACACATTCTGCAGCTCTGTCAGTGAAGAATATTTCTCCATTTGTTTCCAATGAGCTCCTGGAGGAAGCCTTTTCCCAGTTTGGAATGGTTGAGAGGGCCGTTGTTGTTGTCGATGACCGTGGGCGCTCCACGAGTCGAGGCATTGTTGAGTTTGCTTCCAGGGCAGCTGCCAAAAAGGCCCTGGATCGATGCAATGAAGGCGTTTTCCTCCTCACCACGTAAGCTCATAATTTGCACTAATTCAGTACGTGATAATAAAACATTAAAATCATGGCATTGTGTTTTATTACCTTCCATTTTAGCTCACCTCGCCCCGTGATTGTAGAGCCTCTGGAACAGTTTGATTGTGATGATGGCCTTCCAGAGAAGCTGACCCATAAGAACCCTCAGTACCAGGCGTAAGCATGTCACCTTTGCACCATACCCTTTTCTCTAAGTTAGTTAAAATAAGCGTAGAAGCACGGTAGAATATTGACGCAGGAGGGTTTGGGGAGTATTTCATGCTTGATTTTCTTTAGTTGCAAAAGGCTGCTTGACCTTTTTGGGGGTGGAGGGGGGAAGAAGCTTAATCTAGCTGTAGATGCTTTTACTGTTGAACACGATTCCAGTTAAGCACCAGTGATTTTAGCGTTTGAGGTTCTGGGATTTCCAGCACTGAATGTTACGTTGACATTAATGTCATTCTAACATATCTTATGCCATGCTTATTGTGTCTTTAGAGAGCGCGAACACCCTCCTCGCTTTGCTCGTCCCGGAACATTTGAATTTGAATACTCTAAACGCTGGAAGTCTTTGGATGAAATGGAGAAGCAGCAGCGAGAGCAGGTGGAGAAGAACATGCGTGAGGCCCGTGAGAAGCTGGAGAGTGAGATGGACGATGCTTACCATGAGCACCAGGCTAATATGCTCCGCCAGGGTGAGTTTCATCAGTGTGGAGCTTTCTAAGCCAGAGCCTGTGGTTATTTGATGTAAAAATCAACACACATGCTCAGTATATTTGTGTTGTATTGGATAGTAGTATACCTTAAATGTTAAATGAGCCGCACTTGTATAGCGCCTCTCAGAGTAAGGACTCCAAAGCGCTTTACACTACAGTGTATCATTCATCCATTCACACACACATTCACCCACCGATAGTGATGAGCTACGATGTAGCCACAGCTGCCCTGGGGCGCTCTGACAGGCTTATCAAATGTGTTGTCTTTCAGAACTTCTGAGGCGACAGGAGGATCTGAGACGTATGGAGGAGATGCACAATCAGGAGATGCAAAAGAGGAAAGAAATGCAGCTCAGGTAGTTTCTCTTTCCTTTAACATCTAGATGCAGCTTTTTAAGAGTAGTTTTTTATTGATCATTAAACTTGGATCATTAAAAACCAGACAAGAAGAAGAACGTCGCAGACGTGAAGAAGAATTGCTTCGGAAGAGAGAAGTGGAGGAGCAGATGCGCCGCAAGCGTGAAGAGAACTACAGGATGGGCAACTTCGTCGATGTAGATATCTGACGACGCAGTTGATGGGAGGGTGTTGCTGTCCTGATCTAACGCCTTGATGTCTTTGTTTTACAGATGGAAAGAGAGATGAGAATGCACACCAGTGGAAATATGAACGGTGAGTTACGGTTTACTCTGTAAATTAGATCTGATTAATAAATATTTAAAGCTTAACAATAACTTCATTGGCTCAGCCATGTGCTGAAGTTGAAGTTTAGGTGAAATAAAGCAGAAGCTGCATTGTTCAAACATCAGCTGTGCTGACGACCTCATCATCCTGTGTGTGCGTGTTTGTGGCGTAGCGGAGTAAGACGTGCCGTGGAATGGACACAAATTATTAGACAGTATTTACTTCTCAACTTTTCCGTGTGTAATCATTTTCTTGAGCCAGAATGTGCTAGAATGAGCCTTTCCTGGGTTGATGAAGTGTCACTCTGACCCCACCGCCCTCTGAAGTTGCAAGTGCGGCGCAATCATTCTGCTACCTTTCGGTGCCCGTGTCAGAAGGGAAGGGGTGTGCGGCTCGTTCTGCTACTGTGCGTCATCCGTGACTGCGGGGGTGGGGGGTGGATGCTTGGGCTGGCGGGGGACCAAGCACCCGCCAGGCTTATGGGGACTTATAATGCTGGGGGGAACCCTGCATTAATCGGCAACATTGAACGTGACTGGAATGCTATGTGATCCAACTTCTGTTAGCATTATGAACTCTCATCCTCCTTACGTGTGATGTTTGTCACTGATTTACTGTTTTTATTCACTTATTTAGACATGTCCTTTAGTGCATCCAGTCAGAAGTTCCAGATGGGTGGACTCAACTTTGAAAGCCAGGCAGGAATGGCATCTTCTCCAGGAGGCCTGATCAACAATGAAATGGTAACGTATCCCACTTTGGGAAGACCAGTAGTAGATTAGTTGTCTTTCCTTTTGGTTGGAGAGACTCCCAGCTGATGGTAAAGATGGAGGTCAGCTGATCCAGAAGGGTTGCTGGTTCAAATCCACAGCTGTCTTTGGAAAGTTGGCTGCTTTTTGAGTCTTTCGGATCTGCTGCCTGGCTGGTAACACACTGCCCCCCCAAGTTCCGTTGAACCAGGCATTTAGTGAAAGATGGCACCATCAGTCTGCACTAAGCCATCAGACACTGCTCTCCAGTGTGTTTGTGCAAACGTCATGTGGCTCTGCTCACCTTTACAACATTTGTACCACAGATCTTTTGCAAGTCCTGTCTTTTGTGAGCTGGACAGGCGCTCATTCAAGTATTTTCACTGAAGTTTCAGTTGAGCTTCTAGAGACTTCATACACTGATGTGTTATTTATTCGTGAAACGGGAGTTTTTAAATCACAAACCGGTTTTGTGTACTTTTGGGTGGGATTGTGGAATCTGGTGGAGTACCTCTTGAGACCTGGAGTAGGGCTGTACTTTAATCTGCTCTGGATACTTTACCATGCCTTTTATCCGTATTGTAACTGAACTCTTGTGATGTTTTAGTGCAGATTGATGGTACAATTTCCTAAATCATGAATAAGTATTGGTAATAAACGATGGGGGCAGGTGCAGCTTTGTGATGTAGAAGTTTTCTGGGCTGAGTTGATCTTATTCTCTTGGACTAGATGGTTGCATAAAGGCTTTTGGATTACAGTCAACAGCTGAAGGGCTCCTCATTATGTTTTTAGCGTTGAAAGTTTGTCAGCTTATCGAACAAAGCTTTAAAAATTCAGTAGTTGATTTTCAACATTTTCTCGACCATCACTGATGACCCTTTAGATGAAAAACTGCCTGACACTTACACTTGCAAGGGTAGTAATGATTTTTGGCAGTCTGCATTTTTCTCATTAATATAGAGCTGCATGACATTGAAAGAAAAATCACATAATTTATTCTAATTTTAATTAAAAAGATACAGGAATTTTCAACAAATGCCCTCGGGAGAACTACACTGGAAGCATCAGCGGAACAGAAGCAGCAAAGTTTACTCATGATAATCGCTGCACTGGGGTTAGGGTTTCACACCGGGAGACTGAGTATGTCGTCCGCCGTTAAACTCGAAAGAAGGGAATCTTGTTTGAGATCGCTGTTTGAAGTCCTATATGATGTTGTTTCCCTCTACTGCCAGGATTGAAGTCATGAAAAACACACACTGATATAAATTAACCCTGAGAGCAGGTTGGGGGCTGGGGGGTGCAGCTGTGGTTGGGACAATTATTACATTAACTGATGGACTTGTAAATAAATAGTTTATAAATAAGGTAGAAATAAGTTCCTCACGCTGATAACTAATAACTAATCTCTCTGAGGACACGGTGCTAGTGCACTCTCCTACAGCACCTTGACACGACTTCAATAAATGTTATGCAACATTTTGTGATCATCAATTTATTTGCGTTTATTTGTTATAAATGCCACTGTATAATTCTTGTTGTCAGTATTTGCAAGATATTGGTATTTGGGTCTGTACTGGTTAGACTTAAATGAGTTAAACCAAGGTCTATAGCCCTTGGGTCATAAACTATGAGCTATGAGTATATTGGTCTTTTTATACTGGGAATCAGGAGTTATTTTACTGATCATCTTGTTTCTTATTTATTTTTATCCTGATTGTGCCCTGAGCAAATTTATGACTGAATAAAAACAAGTAAAATCGACAAATAGAAAAATAATCCTAAATAATCGTGATCTCAATTTCAGTCACCATAATCGTGATTATTGGTTTTGCCATAATCGAGCAGCTCTAGCTACAACCCTTTTAAATGGTCATGTAAAAAAACTCTGGCGCCCAAAGTGTTAACACCGCTGCAATAGACTTTTATTTTGAAAATTACCAGGGGTTAACACAAACAGTGTGTGATTTCCTGTCTAGGTCTGTTATAACTGCAGAAATTGTCTCGTCCCAGAAAGAGAGCCGTATCTTTAGTGGCGCGGCGTGCCGCCTCTTGGACACACTGCGTTGTGTCTGGTTTGAACTGCTCCCATAGACGTTCGGCGCCGCTGATGCTTCCAGTGTGCAGTAGGCGTTAGTAACAACCTGTCAGTGTTTTATGTACCAAGGATGGTAAACGGCCTTCTTCCAGGGGTTATTTTCTTGCTGTCATAATTGTAGATGTAGTAAACACTTTTGTCAAGCCGCTTGGATAAGCTAAATAACAGTTAGAAGCCTTGTCATTCAAAATAGAAAATCGTGACTTTTTTTCAGCAACAAGGGTCCAATTAAATATATAATGGCAAAAATACAAAACAAGCTATCTTAAAACATTTTTTCATGCTTCCTAAAGTTCTAAAATGATTATAAATATATTGTGAAGGTTAAAAGAAAATAATCAAGTGGTTCTCTTGCATTTTTATACAAACCTCAGTCACATGGTTAGGTCCAAAACTAACCATTGGACCAGGTTTCGTTCACATTGTTGGAAACCAACCAATAGACTACATCTCCTTGTACCAGGACGATGTTTCAGTGACGAACCAAAGCAACTGTTGGACCATCCGGTTGTCAGCTGTCAAGCCACCCTGGGTCCTCCATTTATTATGCACTCCCACATTCAGCACTAGAACACCACTGGTGTGAGAGGTTCTCCGCTCAGTAATATCAGAGGAGAAACAGCCGGCTGCTACCACTTCAGCTTCAGGAAAAGCAGCCTTTTAGAATTTCCAACTGTTTAGCACTAGCGATGGGTACCGAATTCGGTACTTTTTAAGGTACCGACCAAATTCCATAGTACCGACTGAGCACCGATTCACGTCATTTGAAACGGTGCCTCGTTTTGGTACCCGTCCTTCATAACGAGAACTTGCCTAGACAGCTGCGCAAGAGCGTTATGTCACTGCGAGCCAGTTGTAAACAGAGCAGCATGGTGGAAAGAACGCACGCTAACGCTTGGGTCCACTTCACTAAATGTGATGGGTAACTGGGTGATGATGAAACCAGCGACAACGATCTAAGTGAGACATCCTCATCTTAATCTGCTCCGGTAGGTAGATAAAATGTTTAAAATAACGTTAGCTTGATATGTTAGCTTCCGTTCCGCTAATGGTGCGTTCGCTTTCTCCTCGGAACTCGCATTTTTTTTCGGATAGAAGAAAATGAATGTGCTCTAAAGTTTGGCTTCACTTTACTAAATGCGACGGGTGATTGGGACAACGATCTAAGTGTGAGGCATCATCGTTTAAATCTGCTCCAGCAGCTAAATAAACTGTTTAAGATAACGTTAGCTTGATAAATTAGCTTCCATTGCCACCATTTTTATCAGCTAATGGTGCATTTGCTTTCTCCTCGGAAATTCTAACTTCCCAGTAGGAAAAATCAAAGAAAAAGGACGGCAAAAGGAATGAAGATACACAGTAAATTTAGTTCACAGTAAAGACGTTTGCTTCAGTTTAATTATCAGCTTATAAAACTACAAGGGCGATGTTACAATACAAACTGTTGTATGTTATTTATTGTGATATTTATCAAATATGGTTATATATTGAGAAAAAAAATTTTAATTATAAAAGAGAAGTAAAATATTAAACACTCAAAAGTATCTAAAATTGGTACCGTTAAGTACCGGTATCGATTCCTAGGTACCGGGAATTAGTACCGAATCGATTCAAATGTCAAAGCTCTGTTGTTTACTCTAGCAATGTGGATTCCAGTATCAGGCAGACGTGGCCCAGGGATGATGGTTGACATCAGGGTTGAGGTTCCATGATCGTGCTCATGTTTAAAAGCTAGCTTGTTTTCCAGCTTAAATGTCCTTCTAATAAAATAAGTTTTTCCACTACAAGTCTTCCATTGACAATCCAACATAACGAAAAGCTTACACACTCAAATCAACTTCAGACATCCTTCATTCAAGTTATCGTCACAACCACCATTAGTGTACTTACATTAGCTTCAAACTTTTGATTTACACCTTTCCTGATGCTCCAGCAGAAACCCCCTCCAACAACACACGCACGCGCACACACACACACTCACTCACTGCTGGGGCAAAACCTTCAACTATTGCCAATGGGTAAAAAGTGCCCCCCTTCTATTGTATGTTGATTGTCGATGATATTTGGAAACCAAAAACTCAGATTCCACAAACTGATTAAAAATGATTTTTGTTATGGAGGGTCGCTGCATGTCAGGTACCTGTAACATTAAGTCATTGAGTCCAGCGTTGATCGAGCATACGCATGTTGTCGATGCTCAAATGTAACATCGTGCAGCTCTACATTAATGGGAAACGTAAGAAAATTTAACTTTGTTGTTTTAACACTTTAGAGATGCACCGATTCTGCTAGTTAAAAATGTGTTCATTGTGCAATAGTCACTGTGTTTTTTTTTATTATGAAATGGGATTTACTGGGAACTCCCCCAGCTGCAGTGCTTGGTTCATTTAGATATTACAATATAAAACATCACTATGTGCCGGGGCGTCAACGCTCTCTGGTACTTTAATGTGGTTGTGTATTTGTAAGTGATCCGTCACACACTATCGGTATCATTAGCAGCGCAGCTGCGGCGTTACCTAGCTAAAATACATCCACACACCTGAACTGTTGGGTCACTACAACAACGTCATTAGCTGTCCTGTTTTTCCGTTCTGGGTGCTTTTGTTTATTTTTACCAGCTGTGTCTTACCCGTCACCTGCAGCAAGAGGTTCCCGCTACATAAACATTAGCCGTTAGCAACACATTGATTGGTCCAGTGTGGAGCGACACATGATATGATTGGCCGTTAATCTGTTGATGCCATTAGTTAGAAATAAAATCTGAGTCATAACTTTCTCATAATTTAACTACAAAGTCAGTCGGTGCATCTCTAGAGTTATGCTCAGTCACATGGTGTACTTTTTAATTACTTATTTTCTTAGTTTTGGTTGTAATTGTGGTGTCTTGGTAAAAAATGTATCAGTTTTAGTGTACAGTTTTAGTCCTGTTTACACATACATGGGCGTTAAATTAGCTGGACTTGCTGCGTCATTTGTTTTTACCAGATGCTGACATCAATCCTACACAGAAATAATCATTGTTTTTGGCTCTCTCCACCATGTGACACTATTGGCTTACTGCATTTGTACATCATCCTACTTTTTATATTGGCTGCTCAACTAAAATTTTCACAATAATTTCTTGTTTGACAGATTTCAGTACAAGTTTCTTTGCTCTTCATAACGTAATTTTTATACATACAAAATCGGATATCTTTCACACAGACTTTCCCTTATTGTAAGAAGTTGGGCTGCGTGTGTTCATGCTGACCCGCTGAGCAGTAAGCGCTGTAAGCTAGCCTTGGCATGCACTGGAGAGCAGAACAGAGCAGAACTGATGAGCACAGACTAACGAAAACATTACCCTCTCTTCCTTTTCCGTATGTAACCTGTGGCGCCTGTGGATCTTCTATTGGAACGAACTCTTTCATCGGATGTGTCTCCTGCTGGTTGTTGTATAAACCACCTCACAATATAACAAACCACATGTTTACACACCTCCACATGGACATGAACTGGTGCTTTCTGTGCACTGACCCCTCCTCGTCCTGTACTTTATTCCTCACCCCCTCCGCTCCATTCAAACAGCGCAATGAGCGCTTCTCCCAGGGCGGTGCTAGAGGAATGGGTGCAGGTGCCGCTGGGTTTGGCAGGGTCCGTGAGGAGTTTGACGGTCCTGTTAAGAAACCCCGTTTTTAAAGGCTGCTTTTTGAAGCTTCCAGCAGCACCACTTGTATAGAAACACCAAGACAAACATAAGTCGTACTTCCTGTATTTAAGTTTGAACTGTTGCATCGTTTTAGTCATTTAGTTGACTGTTTTTTTAAGTCAATATTTTCCTCCTTTTTAAAAAAAATGAGTTAGAATTGTTATTGGTGTGGAAACTGGTCACCCTGGTGTGATCCAGTTGTTCGTTCTGATCATGTATCCTGTTCCTTTCTAGATGTACATTGCTATGTGAATCGCCGTGAAGTGATAACTGTAACTTTCCTGAACCTCCCATGGCTGTGTTTTGTGCCATAGATTTGGAGTTGAAGCATGATTAAAATAAAGACACACTGGTTCTATCAGGAAACGGTTAAATTTTATTTCTAAAACTCATTTAAACACAAATTCACTGTCTCAATAGTAAACATGGACACATTGTGAGTAAGTTTAGCATGTTGAGTCTTTATAGGATTCTTATTTCCTCCATCAGTACTGAACTGTACACTTTACGGCTATCATCATCAGCTGGGCTTATTATACTTAGAATAAAGTAATAGTCAGGAATAAACCAAGTTACCCACACCCTGATGTAGATGTTGGATATTTTTCAGCAATATCAGACTCAAAATACAGAGGTCTTATGTTTTTAGGGTTGATCCCGACACGTTTAAATGAAAGTTACCGTTTTGCATCAGCGGGGAAATAAGCTGCTAAAACACACAGCTTAAAGGACCAGCAGCAAGCTTCCTAGTCTGGAGGATTTCTCTCCACCTCCTTCACCCGAGTAAAGAGAGAAAAGGTTTTAATGGACGAGCCGTAGAGGCCGACCGATATGGGTTTCTTGAGGCTGATGCCGAATAATTTGTCGATGGCCGAGATTTAAGGCAGACATATACGTTTTTGCAACACATTGGTTGCGAAAGACAACTGAACACTCACTGTGTGCAATATAAATTAAATGGGTAAAAAATCTCTTAATATTTTTTGAACTTCTAATAGAAAACAAACTCAAACCATTGAACTGTGTTGGGGTCTTTCGGGTCCTTTCTTCAGTCTAGAGGTGGCGGCAGTTGGCAAAACAGGTGCCTGATTTCTTTATTTTCGTCAGCCCTTAAAAATAATTTTGGTCGATACAGAAAAGATTGAATAGATCTGCTCGATTTATTGATCGGCCGATATATCGGTTGGCCTCTACTTGTGAGTGGTCAAGGCAGCTGAGGGCGAAGCCGAGACTGAAGTGCATTACAGCCGCATCAGAAATGCTGGCTAGTGTCAGAAGTCACTGCTTAGCCAATAGCAATGGCTGATTCAAATTTCCATGTAGAGCAGACTTTTAACCTGAAGAGGGCGCTACACTTATGGCAGATTATATTTTAAATACGATGCACTAAAAATTCGAAACAACTACGCACCTCTACTGAACTATTAGACACTCGTTTATACAGTTAAACAGAAAAAAGTAGATTTGGGGGCGACTTCCTCTGTAAAGATGTGCTTTGAGACGACTGACAAACTCGCATAGCACATTGGTCTGCTCACACTCACTAGGCTTGGGCGGTATCCAAATTTCATTACCGTCTAGTTTTCTCCACATTTTACCACTCAGTACGGTATTACCGGGGCTAGTTTTAAAAATGATGACTTAAGCCTTAAATGGCTGTATACGCTTACCAAACAACTGATTTGGTTCTTCACTGTTCAGAAACCGAATAACGAACTATTACGAAAACCCGCTTTGGTGAGCTTGTGGCGCCGACACACGGGGGGCTGTTCCCATCATCTGGGGAAGGCTGGCAACATGTTTTCCACCAGAAAAGCACATGGTTGTCTCTTAATTAATTTATTGCCATGGACGGCAAAAGTCGTTAATTGCTTTTTTATACTAGGCAGACACCAGAACAAGCCCCCACACTGTGAGAACAAACTGATCTTCATCCGCTACTGTCACACGTCACGTGATCAGGAAGCAGAACATCCAAAAAAATAGGCGTGAACCAGAAAAATTTCCGCAGCTCACAATTCGACAACAGATTATGAAAGACTGGATAACGCTAGAAACATGCTCGCAAAGCAGTGAGTCTGCACTTTCTTTTGGTATTTTAGTTGCTGACATCATCATAGAGCACAATGTTCTGTGACTCTTCAAAAAATAAAAAACAGTAAAAACGCTCAAACGCTGGCGGCCAGGGGCATTTTCCCAGGAAACGGCTGGCAGTTGATGAGCCAATAACAGGCCTAAGACAGAAGTCTATTTCACCTGCAGCTCGCTCCTCGGCCATTGCAACGGGGCGTGCATCTTTCGCGGTCATCTTTTGTTTGCAAAAATAACCTCATCAGTGTAAGTTTCTTCCAACCAGAAATACTCCCCCAAAGTTATTTTTTAGAAACCGTCTGGCACGCGAGCTGCCACCTCTTCTCGGCTCAGTTGTCACGTGATGACGTTCATCAACTTCATGGAACGTCTAGAAGTTGGACAAAATTGTTAAACTTTTTGTAAATCTAAACAACGCATCAGTTTTATACATTAAATGATTTATTTATCTCATTTATTTTTACTTGTCTTTTTTTTTTTTTTTTTTTTTTTCCCATGACTGTATTGGGACTTACGTGGGTATTTTGTAACACCTGCTGTATACGGTAATGCTGCTCAAGCCTAACACACACACACACACTAGAAGCTCTTATAAGACTTTCCTGACCTGAATCCATGTTTGCCTGTAGTTCTACTAGTAAGAAATAACACTGAGGAGTGTCTTCACATACAGTCATAAGTTTTTATTCACTCCTTTTTGATTATCTACTGCTACACCGTCCTCCAACCTCCTCAAAGACTCCTACTTTTTGCTGCTTTTTCCTTTTTCATCTTATACCAGTGAGTTTTTGTCCAGTGGGAAGGAATTTGTGCTGATTTTTTTACATCACAGGGGTTTTATTTGTATCCAGAAAAACCGTAGTCAAAAGTCACAAGTCTTGTTATTTTACCAGAGTAGTTTGAGGCACTTAACGTCACCAAGTCGGTGGTCTCATGCTTGAGTTTAGAAGTGACTGATCTCACATTTCACTTGATCATAATGTTGAGACTATTAGGAAAATTCAAAGTGAACTCAGTCACGAGTGGGAGGGGGCCAAGTTGGATTTAACATAACGCTGATGAAAGCACGGAGAAATGTCTGCCTGACGTTTGTCATATTACACCTGATTGTGCTTTTCCCACGCTGCTCTTGGTTTACTCCATGTAGCAGTTGGTGGCTGAAGAAATCAGCAGAGAATCCTGCTTCTTCACTAAAGCGGCCATTTTCTTGACCTGTCAAATCGAGACACTCTTATTGCATCACAAATCTTCTGACAAGCCGTAAAGTTATAGATGAAAACACACAAATCAAAACTATGCCTCCAACTGCAGTTGGAGGAGCAGTTGTTTTGCACTAGTGTTTTATTTTTATATTGTACTTGTACATTCATGTGCTTGCTTAAAGCAGCCCAGTGACGCAAGGTTCCCTCAGCTGTCCTTTTGTTGGTGTCATCATCCGCTGGTTGGAGCTGGGACCCAATCCTCTGTTCAACAGTCTTCCTGCCTAAACCAGGGTTGTTGGTAGAGTTGGTCAGACCACACAGTCTTGATCAAGAACTTGTGGAGAATATGTTCACACAAACTGGGATAAGACCAAAGCTGGAAGCTTCAGGAGAAAAAAAAAGAGATAATTTTTGTGTTTTCCACCATGGACCTTTTTGAGAAACTTCAGTTCCAGTGCAGTTTCCCCATCATCAATCTGAGCATTCGTCCTAATACTACCTGCTGGTGTGTGCAGTTTTATTTTTATTTTTTTTACTGCTGTACTGGTAACTTCCCCCATGATGCAACATTCTCCCACCTGCTCTGGCTCGACAAAAAGTCATGCTATCGCTTCAGTAGAAGTATCTAGAAGCCTTCCGACACACAAACCGTCTGTCAGAGTTGTATGGTAAGAGGACATAGCCTGAACGAGACAGTAAGTAATCTTGAATAAAGTGTTTTGAGTGCATCATTAAGTCACTTTGCTGTAGTTTTGCATTTTAGTGATTACTGATGGTTTGAGAATGTTTTTAATGAGACATGTTTTACCCAACAGATCCTGGCACCTTATTTTCAGACACTATTGTTCAAATCTCAGTATTTATTAAAACCTTTCAGAAGGATTAAGTAGATTTACACTTCTGGTATTGGTTGTTTGGTGCTTTGATATTATCTGGAAACAACCAATTATTTTGTTTGCAGTTGACCGTAGATTATACTTCTACTGTAATAAAATAAAACGTAAAGAAGTCAAACTCTGAAAAGTTTTATATGCTAAATGACATTAAACCAACACAAAACCACGAACAGTAAAAGCAGAAATAAATGGAAAAGGGATGCCCTGGTACCAACATCTGGTTCGATGTTACGGTCCATACTTGTAAAAGTATTCTTATATCCCTCATCATTGGTTCTGATCGGCAAAATAAATATTGGATCTGGAACGTGAATGTTCAGCTCCGTCCTTTATGGAAGGCTGTTGGATCATATAACCAAATTTAGCCTGAAAAGCCCAGTGGCAAGTAATTTATATATTTAATGATTTAGTCAAGAGTCATTTCCCTTCTCTGACGTTTCCGAATTAGCTGATTTTACTCCCTCCTGTTTTACTTTCCATTTTACATAAGACCAGTAGAGGCTGACTGACATGGGTTTTAAAGGCCGATGCTGATTTTTAAAGAATTTTGTTGCCGATATCTAGAGCCGGTTATTAGACCGATATTCTTACGTTTTAGCAGCGCAGTGATGGTGAAAGACTACTGAACACTCACTGTGTGCAAATAAAATCTCTTAATATTTATTAAACTTCAAATATTAAGGCTGCATGGTGGCACAGTTGTTAGCACTGTTGCCTCGCAGCAAGAAGGTTGCAGGTTCGAAACCCGGTTGCAGCCTTTCTGCGTGGAGTTGCATGTTTTCCTCCGGATACTCCAGTTTCCCCCACAGATCACATCATGCCCTATAGGTTAAAAATTGTACGTCCCTTTGAATAAAAGCATCTGCCAAATAATTAAATATAAACATAGAACAAACGCTAAACATAAAATGTGCGTTGGGGTCCTTTGTGTCCTTTCTTCAGTCTAGTAGTGGCAGCAGTTGGCCACACAGGTGCCTGAGTTTTTGTATTTATTTTTATCGGCTTTTAAAAATGATTTTGGCCGATACAAAAACAATTAAATATTGGCCGGCCTCTAAAGACGATCAGATTAAATGAAACCAACTTCCGTTAAATGTAATGTACTAACCAGACAGCCATTTCTGGTGTTGGATCAAACTTCCTGTAAGATCACATCAGTAGAAAAACACTGAATTCATGTGACTTTTATGAAACATGGAGGAATTCCAGGAAGCGAGTTTAGAACATCGGGTGCCTCCTGATAAATCCCTGCTCGACAAAGCGCTCCCCTTCCCTCCAGGTTTCGCCGGCTCGAGGTCGCTGAGTTAGCCTCAACTAAACTTATCATGTCCGACACCATAAAGTGATCATTGGATAATCAAATAATCCACTGTAGCACTTTAAAAAATTCCCTTTGTTAACCGAAGGTTCTCCAAGTCTGATCGCCTTAAATAATGGATTATTTGACTTCCTGAACCATATATATGAACCTAGTGCTGTTTTTATATAGTAGATCATCACAATGATGCAGAACAATAAACCTGATAATTATATTACCTTCAGTTATTTGATGTCTTAATTTAACCCAACAAGCTTTAATATACCCAGTATGACCCAGTATATCCAGTATAAATAAGTCATTTACTGATTTTTGTCACGAAAATTCATTCATAAAAACTGAGATGAACTCTTGACATAAATATAAAAATATATAAAGTATTATTAAAAATGGGAAGAATCCATATGGCATCCAAGTATGTCTAAAAGCATTGTTTCTTTTTTGGATAACATGTATTTTTTAATTGGATTACACATGCATTTATTTGCTTTTTTGGTCATTTCCAGGCACCTAATCCAGAACCGCTCTGGTTATGTTTGAACTGAGTGTAAATAACTCTATGATGACTGTTTGTTGGTGTTTTTGTACAATTTGTTTGTTTCTTAACAGGTTTGACCACCTTTTTATGATTCTGGACTAAGAAAGGATCTTTCCTGACCACGAGATTCTGAGATTGTAGCGTCGGTTTGAGCAGATCCCTGATTGTTGTGGCTTCAGTTTGACTTTTGTCAAACATCTGAAGACTAGTTGTAACATTTTATTATAACTACTTTTCTACATTCTAACAGCTTATAACTTAGTTTATGATCAAAATCAGAAGTATACACTTGTTACTGATTTGGTTGGACGAGACCCAACCCAACATTAAAAGTTTTTTTTTTTGTTTTTTTTTTTTTTTTTGCCTTCAGGCACCAAGTTAATTTACCGTATTTTCACGACCATAGGACGCACCGTGTTATATGGCACAGCTTCAGTTACAGGTGTCTTTTTGGTATTTAACACGTACAAAAGGCGCACCGGGTTATAGGGCGCGGGCGCTGGCACGGTAAAACGTACCGGATAAACATCTGTGCGGGCTCGGGACTCGGAACATATCAGTGCAAACCAGACATTGTGAAAATTATAAACAGCCAAAAGTATGCTTCACTTTACTGTTCTAGTCCTGGTTCAGACCTGGTTTAGAGCGCACGTGCACTTCCTCATTGCGTGCGCTGACGGCTCGTGCTCTTCTAATGGGCTCGACACACGGGAGGAAACTTCGCCTCCCCTCCATTCATTTTCAATGAGACACGCGTGACAAAGCGATAATCGCGGGTCTCCCTCCTACTAGAGCCGGGCGTACACCGGGAGTGCTGCAGGAGGACACACAGGGATTTATGGGGTTGGATGAGGAAAACGAAATAAAGTAAATCTGTGTTTTGTGATCAGTTTAATTTGACATGAACACGACAAACGCTTTCTTGACAATCTTTGTGTAAAAGTTTAGAAATAAAAACGAACAGCGTGTGTTATTAGGGAAATGGGGGGCGAGCGGTGTTGATGCAGGATTGCGCCGTGAGCAGTTCTGGTACTTTTTGGGTCGCAGCTGCTCGCAGCGCCGCTACAAGCGCTGATGCACTGTGTTAAAGTTCAGAATGTGTTTACCGGTAGTTGTTGGATTTAACCAAATAAACTTTCCACGTGAACAAAATCATATGTGTGTTATTAATAGGCCTAAGAAAATGGTGTGATTTAAATTGTGTTTTATTAACCCTCTGGTGTCCATGGACGCGTATCCGCATCTTGAACAGGTCTGATTTGGGACGCTGTAGCAGCAAGACTCCACCTCCCTGAGTTTCGGTTTCAATTCAGCTTTAAAAAGATTATAAACTACACCCCAGTTTTTAAATGTTGTTAATAGGCAACGTAAAAGCGGAGTTATACTAAACTAAAAAACAACCTATTTTTAGACAATCTGATAACTTGTCAAAACAGCAGTTTAGTAATCCGTGAGGGGGAATGTGCTTGTGAACATAAAGACCCACAAAAACATGAGATCCTTTTGCTGTTGGTGGAAGTCTCACGTATTCAATTGATAAAAAGTATCATTATGTAGCTGAGAGAGAGAGGAAGGCCGCACGAGTAATGAGATGTGCGCAAAAGGAGCCGCTTGGCGGGGAAAGGAGTGGCGCGAACGGACTAACAACAAACAATTAGACAGATGTTGACGGTAAACTTCATATTTTGGATCGATCCGGATAGATATATTTAAGGTGCGTCTTATGGTCGTGAAAATACGGTAAACCATATTCTGTAGGTAATGTCATTTTAGTAACACTTTTTTTTTTTTACTCCTGATCACAGTGAGATAAAGAAAATGGCTACTTTGGCTTGGTTGGTAAACTGAGCCCTAGTTTTTATTACATGTATTTAATGTAGTTAAACGTTTAGTTATAACCGATCTGAAACCTGCTGTTTTTGGCTCTTGTCTCTGATTGCCAGAGTCTTTGTAAAGAGATCAGAGGACTCCAAAGTGCTTTACACTAAAGCCACTCATTCATCCTTTCACACGCTGGTGGTGGTGAGCTACAGCACACAGAACTGAGGCTGCCACACAATTGGCACCTCCATTTCTTCTGACCACCATCACCCAACAGCAGCAGACAAGGCAAGTGACCCGTCTTGCCCAAGGGCACAACAACTGACCTGGATGAAGCCTGGGTTTGAGATGGCAACCTGCTGGTTATGGGGCAGAGTCCTAACCCCTGATCCAATGTTGGACACATTTATTGATTAAGAACGGCAACCACCACCATCAACTATTTCTGAGCTTGTACAAACTATTTGTCATCAATGACCTAATGGTAGAGTGTCTGCCCTGGGACTCTGAGATCGGAGTTCAAATCCCGGTCGAGTCAAACCAAAGACTTTATTTTATTTTAAAAAGGGAACCCAACACCTCCCTGCTTGACACTCGGCTTTAAGGTGTTGGATTGGGGGTTAAACCACCAAACAGTTCCTGAGCATGGCCGTGTCCGCAGCTCACCGCTCCCCACAGGGATGGGTCAAATGCGGAGGACAATTCACCACACCACACCTGTGTGTGTCGACTATGGGACTTTAATTCTTAAATCAATGAACAAGAAGACTCTTGTACCTAAAATTTTTATAAAGTTTCAGATTTTCCTAAGCAGCTTTCTCTTGGTGGAAAGAGCTTCAAGTTCTACAAAAATGTTTAGACATTCACTGTACCCAGATTTAGAAAACTATTTATCTTTCAGTTCCTGGATGCTTACACGCAAGGTGTAAAACATCCTGGGTTACTTGCAGCATGCCTTTGTTCTTCAAATACCAAACAGATTTGTTTGTACCAACATGACCGTTCAAAAATCCAGTAAGGGGATATAAATGGTTAACCAATAGATTGCAGAAGTTTTTGGTGAGATTGATTATTAACAATTTTTATAGCACTTTCCTTTATCCAAGAGAAGAACCAAAGTGCTATACACGCATAGAAATAAAGAAATTCAAATTGACAAAGAACCCTGAAAAGGCCAACAAAGATCTACATAAAAAGAAATAAAAGCCAGATAGAAGATGGATAAAACGGGATGAGGGACAGCTCCTATACATCTAAAAACATAACTAAAGCGTGTGGTGAGTCTTTGTCTGTCTCTAAAAACCGGCAGCGAAGGCGCTTGCCTTGCCTCGAGTGGAAGGCGATTCCACAGCTTAGGAGCCAAGACTGAGAAACCCCGACCTCTCTCGTCTACCTTCGTACCTGCACTAGTATGTGGACAGAAATTATGGGAAACATGGGATTAGTAGTAGTTGCGATGGACTACTGTCTTTAAGTGTGCACGTGAGTCTAGCGGCTTAACCCTAGGCAAAAAAGATGGATGAAGCAAGAGTGCACCCCATTTGTATGCATCTCTAACTTAAGCGAGTCATCCAACTTCATGCCCAGATAAGTGACCAGATCATTCTAAAAGGGGGTCAGTGAAGAGAGGTCAGTTTCCTGCTTTGAGACTAGATTAACACTCGGGCTAATATCAATGACCTTTTTTCCTTTGTTGAAGCTTCAAAAGCTAGAAGCCATCCAGACTTTCACCTTAATAGAGGCTGCAATACCCTGTTGGAAGGAAAATAGATCTAGCAAACGTCAGCACATAGATGAAAATTGACCTTGTGCTTCTGATGAAGGGAACCAAGGTGCAACAGATAGAGGGAAAATAATAATGGACCTATAACGACCCCTGTGGTACCCCCCAAGAGGCTGGCATGGGAGGAAAAGAAGTCATCCAGCTTCACACAGAAGCTTCTTCCATAGAGGTAGGACCTAACCCACTCCAGGGGATATCCAGTGATTCCCCCCCCCCCATGACTCAAGCCAGGATAACACGATATTGTGGTTCAGAGTTGAAAGCTGCTGAGAGATCTAGTAATGGCAGAGTCAGTGTGCCTGCATCATTGGCTAAAAAGACATTTATTCAGCCTTATTTGTGGGATTCAGAAGATTTGACTCTACAGATATCTATAAAGCACTTAAATTCAAGCCCAAGACCAACGTGCTTAGGTCCAGTATGACTGATCTGATTTTATTCTGACATTGATCAGGTTTATAGTGCTGTTGTGTCAAAGTACAATAAACGACCCAAAGCCTAACGCAAGAAGAGCTGGCAGAGAATCTTTTATTTTTCTTGCAGTATGTGTTGATTTAACTTTACATGCTGCGTTGATACATTTGAGGTAAATTTTTTGTTAAGTTTTGACAAAGAAGTGATAAACCATGACTTTAGTTTGAATGATCGACTGTTGGAGGCCAGGCTTTTCACTAAAGTAAAAGAAAAAATGTGACTGGTTTCAAAACTAAAGTATCGAAGTGTCGTAACTTAATAAAATGGCGTTAAGGGCAAAAGCTTAGACCAACAGCACTGCCACACCTCTCCCAGAAACCGTTTTACTGAAGGGTATGATGATTGTAATCTTACATGAAGTACTAATGTGGGATAAACTAGGTTACTTGCTTCTTCTGCATATATGCCCAATGAAACTTGATGCATTTTATTGCAATGCAAAAACACTAATGAACCATTTGAATGGTACAAGCAGTCAGATGTTGGAAGTTATTGGTATTCAGTTCTGTTAATTATATAGCGCCAAATATCAAGAGGAGTCACCTCATGGCGCTT
The DNA here is from genome assembly GCF_043380555.1 of Nothobranchius furzeri. NCBI lineage: Eukaryota > Metazoa > Chordata > Actinopteri > Cyprinodontiformes > Nothobranchiidae > Nothobranchius > Nothobranchius furzeri. The sequence continues at coordinate 25,080,884 of NC_091759.1, read as the reverse complement.
GAACATTCCAATACATTTAGTTCATTTTGCCAATTTTATCCACCTTGGTGGTTTACTTGAATGCATTATTTATTTTTTTATGTTTTTGTGACGAGACTAACTTAAGAAGAGAAATTAAACAATTTTTTAAGTGGAACTAAAAAGTCGGCAAATTGATAATTACACTAGTAGACTTAGATGTCCACATATTCCACTTAAAGTAATGTGAGGTATTTGTACTTGATTACTTTGCTAGGGATCCACAATATTCCAATTTTTCAGAACCAAAAACATAAACGGCTGTTTGTTTGGCCCGACATCCTCAGTTACAGGTTCTGTTATTTTACCTGATTCGACTCTGAATAGTTTGTTTAAAATATCCTCAACAAACTTAAGGTTACAACTTAAATCCCAGGGCTAGTAGATCCGAAAATCAGAGGCTCGTTTCTGATTGGATGTAATCACTCAGCCCCGCCCACTAAGAGAATTTACTTCTGTTATTGGTAGCAGAACTTTAAAAGTTCTGATTGGCTACTTTAGAACTGAGGTTTAGGCCCAATCCCAATCCCCACACTTCCACCCTTGTGCCCTTCAATTGCACGATCTCAACCAGGGATGCGAGTGCGTAGGGTGAATCAACTCTCAAATGCAGAAGTTGATCACTCCCCTTTTGCACCCTTGATCCGACCTTCACCCTAGTCTGCATCGCAGCGGACTCAGGTGAAGGTTATTACTCACAATCCATTGCTGCGGGAGAAAAGACTCAACAAGGGCCTTTTTATATAACAATTAGTTGATGCCCTGAAACTCTTAGACAAAGCAGCAATAAATGTAATTTTATTTATTTATTTTTTCAAATTTGTTGTTTAGTTGAAAGTTAATAAAGGTTTTTAAAGAAGAATCACAGCGACCAGAATCCCAGCATGTGTTGCACTTGATGAGGCAATGCTTCCTGTCTAAATTCTGCTATTATCTGCACACTTGTGTACTACGTACAGCGCACTTTCTCCAAGTGCACTTTCCTGAAGACGGCAGTGCGAGTATTGAGATTGGGTCTTAGTTTATACTTACACTTAAACACCTAAGTAAGTAAACTGGTGTCAACCAAAGATGTACCTGCAATGATCAGCTGACCTGCCAGGCAGTGTCTACGCCTCCTGCTGTCTTGGCAGGGTATTGCTTCACAACGCTGACACGCCAATGGAGAAGTAAAAACGCCTCCATCAAAAGGTGTGAGCGCAGACTTGCTGACTGAGATGTATAAACTAGGGTTGACACCGTAGAACTGCCTTTTATTACCTCACAAACCCTTTCTGTAAAGTATCAGAATGTTAATACCAGAGTAACGGTAGTTCCTTTCTGAGATGGTCACCTGAATCAGGAACTTGAGGACCCCTCTAACAGATAAACTCCAGTGTTTCAGTTGTTTGTAACACTCCCTGAGGCAGGAGCTACCTGTAACTTAACGTCTGAAGGACAGATGCTGTGTTGTCTGTGTGGTTGAGTGTTTCTGAGGTTCAGTAGCTGCTGTCAGCCAGCTTGTCACAGACAGGCTGCCCCGGTCCACCGTACATGCTCTTCTCTACAGTTGGGTTACTTTGACGATGAGTAGTTCTGCAGAAGTCAGTGGACAGTAAAGCCTGCAGCCAGAGGTATGCTTACACAGATCAGCTGAACAAGTAAGGTAAGTGTCCCATCCATGTTTCTGATACAAGATGCTCAGTTGTGCCTTTACACAGGACTTCTCTGTCTTCTCTGTGTCACTGATCAGGACTTCTGGCATCACACTTGACCAAAAAAAATGGATTCACAGTGCAGAAATGTCCTCTTCAACCTTATTGTGAGAATGGAGGTGCGGCCGACTCCTTGCAGAGAGAGTGTGTGTGTAGTACCATATGTGAATGAAATGAAATACTTTCGAACGGCTTGAACTTCGACCTTTGGAGTATATGACTGAACCATCATATTGGATGAAGGGAACTTGGTGCTTTTTGATGTTATATTTTTGAAATACAACACAGAGGCAGGCTCTGTGCTGCAGGGAATATAAAATCTAAAGTCTTTCATCTTTTTGTTGTGATAAAACTCAGATTTGTGTTGATCTACATTGTTGGTCCACAACACTGTATGGATAAAACAATTAGTAAACTTGTATTCTTAAGGACTACCTGCTTTGGTAAGAGGATTAAAATGAAACCTGTCAGGCCATCCTGAACATGTGATTCTGTATATAGTCAGGCCACAGTCCATTGATGGCTCTTGATAGTGGGGTGGGGTCTATAATTGTCTTGCAAACTGTCTCTGCATGCTACTGGATAACAAACAACGTGACATACTCACCGCTATGGCTATTCATCAGCGAGGCAGTCCACCATACTCCGTCAAAGAAGATGCAAAAGCATCTTTTTTCTAAATAAACTTGAGTACCTCAATCTACTTGACTCAAAGAAAAGCCCAAGTCTAAATAGTCTAAAGTTGATGCTTAGGCCGTTGCAAACGAGAAGTCGCCATCTTTGTTTTTTCAGCAACATCCTGCCCACAAACCAATAGAATGCAGTGATTGGACCGCTATGCAGCCATCGCCTTCTTAGTTTTGCTCAGTCACCTGCATCCAACCCACCTGGCTGATAGAGAACTGTGATAGGCCAGCCAGTATTGTGGCTGGGACTGCGAAGGTTCTGATGAAGCGTTGCTAGACACAACATGCAGAGCAAAATAATTTTGCTTTAGCAAATGACGGTCTAGATTCTAGATTAGCTATTGTCAAAAATCAGTGTGAACAGGAGGTAAAGAAGTTTCTGCAAACCTCAAACCGACTTATTGCTGTTTTGGACAAGCCTTTGCAGCTTAATGTTGACAATGGGAGCATGTCAGTAACGAAACATTTCTCATGAGGCTCTAGACCTCGTTTGGAGACCGCGGAAAGGCCGGCATTCTGTCACTATAGGCTATTTACAGAAATCTGAGGCATAAAATCTTGATCACAAAGCAAGAAGAAACCTCATTTCATGACTATCGTCTGATGTGAGAAACATTATCGAAGACCGTGTCTGATGTACAGTAAGGTTGAGCAATGGCACAAATTAAATGATCATTGGTGATGGTACAACCAGTGAGTAAAAACTAAACAGTCTTACACTCACAATCCAACATAATAAACTGCTGAAAATTTCCCCCAGATGCGCTGCTCATAATCCGTGTTGCCTTTGGTGGTGCGTCAGTCACCCTCATTGGGGTTTTTTAAGACTCTTAAGACCCATTTTTTTGTCAAGGCATTTCAGGATTAGCAAATTTTACCCGGTTTCGATGCCCCGGCCTCTTATTTAAGGATTTTATTTTTTGCTTTGACTCTCCTCTTTTAATTGATTTTATGTTGGTTTTACGATTGTTATTTTTTATTCTGATGGTTTTATGTTTTTATTGTGTTGTGTTCTGCACCTTGGGCGTCTGCATTGGTCGCAGAAGGGGCTTTATAAATAAATGAAATGAAATGTCGGCATCCAAATGTCGTCACTCAATAGTTTGGAGACATTTTTTTAACCTCAGTGACCAAGTGGTACCCCTCCTTTCCACCGGAGCCGTGATGGAGCCGTCAGCAGCACGTTACTGCAGCAGCACGTCATAGCTGCTGATAGGAACCGCTCTAGTCAACAGAACCTTTTCCACCGGAGCCGTCAGCAGCACGTCATAGCTGCTGATAGGAACCGCTCTAGTCAACAGAACCTTTTCCACCGGAGCCGTCAGCAGCGCGAGTCAGCTGCGTCTCAGGAGCAGCATGTCGCGGTCCTTACGCGCCGGTTCTTTTTTCTACGCGCGACGCCTCTGAAACGGGTCAAGTTCGACATTTTGGGGGAAGGAAAGACAGGAAATCGGACGCGGAAACGGAGAGAAGCTCCCGAGATTTTCAGAATAAAGAAACGTACTGCCTTCCGGTTGCTTTACTTTTAAAAACAGTTACTAACTGGGGGGTCCCGTGAGAAGTTATCACCTAGCTAGCGGTCTCCTTTGTTTTTCAGGTCCGTATTGGCGATTATAACACGGACAGAACATAAAACATAAACCTTTTGGAGCCATGTTGTAATTTTCTCCTGCTTGTTGTTGTTTACTGATGAAGTCACTCATGTGACTTCGTGCTCTGTCGGTGACAGCTGCTCCCCTGCTGCTTCGCGTCTTGTGGGAAGGGCCAATCAGCAGCTTACGCGAGTAAGACGTGCTGCTGACGGCTCCGGTAGAAAGGGGGGGCGGGTGGCGTGTCCGGCCTGAGAGTGGGAGATTAGTATACCAACCGGGATTTGAACCCTAAAGTCTTTAAATATGGGACCCAGTGCCTCCCTGCTTGACACTCTGCTTAAAGTGGTTAAATTGGGGTGGGTGGTTTCCGAGCGCAGCCACTGCTGCAGCTGGGGGATGGGTCAAATGAGAAATTTCACCAGTGTGTGATGACTTGTAGGAGTTTACCCTTCTGCTGGGTCAAACTCATCAGCTATTGGCTGACAGGTCAGGCGTACCGTCCTTAATTATCACGTGTGCAGCGCCATCCAACTGTGTAGAGTTCAGTCGGCTTATGTTTCAAATAGACAACAAAATGACACATGGAAGCATTCTGCCGGTGTGTCATGCTATTGTATTTAAATTCAGGGGTGGAGCTGAGCCTGACGCATTGAATTACTGGTTACAGTCTGAGGTGATTGGAGCTTTTATGTTTGTAGATTTTTTTGAGAACAGTGGTGAAACTCTAGATTTATGGCAGGTTGTGGGAACGTCGTCGTTACGTTCGTTCTGTTATCTCATTCCTTTTTTTAATTCTTCACTAAACAGAGTGAATAAAGCTTGTTTTGACCGTCTTTGCTGACCAGTTTCGGCCTTCGTCAGAGCTTCGCTGATGTCAGTGGTGTCACTTCGCTGCCCGGACATGAGCAGAGACCGAAATGACGGCCTCGGCGAAGCTCTGATGAAGGCTACAGTTGGCGACACGGGTCAACAAAAAAGGTCAAAAGAAGCTTTATTTACTGTCTGTAGTGAAGAACCAAGACGATGGATCTGGAGCTGGCTGTGTCCGTCTGACCGTTCTTCGGTCTTCAGATTAGAGCTGCAGTAAGTCATCGGCTCAGTTCCTCTGTGGTCGGCCATTAAAGACTCCTTTTACCACTGGTTTGTGATGGTTTCGTACTTAACAGGAAAGTTGGATATTGTAACGTGATGAAGGAGCTATTCCATCAAGGTTATTTAACCTCTCCCACAGATGCCTCTGACACAGTGCTCGAGTGCATGAGACCGCCTCAAGGTCATGCATTTGCTTCTAAAACTGTTTACTTTCCAGCAAGAGAAGAAAAGACTCTTTTCTTTTATTAAATCAAAGAACTCTTATTTTAATAAAGCTAATCAAAACAAGTGTTAGTCAGTAATACCATGCTGACCGATCTGTGAAATAACAATGTTATGATTAATATGCTTTAATAAGTAAATGACTTTAACACATTAGACACGCTGATACACTAATGAAAACGCATGACGCATTGCTGTTGCTGATCCAATCAGAACCTTCCTAGTCTGAAGCGTGGCAGAGTCTCTGTGGTGTTAATAAATCTGCCAACGTTGATTCGACCAGAATTCAAAACATCCAGATTAATAAAACCAGTTCCAGCGTCATCTTAGTTCAGTTGTCAAGATCTCACTGGAGTTCACCGCATGCTAAGCGAAGTATCGGACCGGCCATCCGGACTTCCCTTTTTAAGCTGAGAACCACCAAGCTGGAAAAATCTGTTGCATTTTACCAACCAAGCAATGGTTCCTTTCAGAATAAAAGCTGAACTCACTGACCCAGGGAGGGTCCCTTTTGATGCTAAAGACTAGTTTGTCGTGCTGTTGACGCTGTACCACTGGCTCCAGTACCGAAAGGAGGGTCCGAGGACCTGGCATTCTGGATCTGTACAGGAGGTCTCATTGAGGGTATGTGTGGATGCGCCAAATATGGCGTCTCGTGTTTATGAAACTCCGGTCACACTCTGATCGTAATTAGAAGCAAAACATCATTCCTCACTCAGACTTGCTTCTCCGGATACGAGAGTTCTGATAACACGCATTCACACACACACACACCATCCACCTCACGTCTCATTCAAACAGATCCATCCATCATTAGTTAGGGTTAGTTGTTTAAAATTATTTAGTAATAAATCATCTTAAACGTTTAAAGGACTCTCTCTCTTCTCTTGTCTCTCAGTTAATACAAAGTGTTACAAATCCCTACAATAAAAACTTCCAATCTTCTGGTGGTCCATAAGATTGATCCCATACTCTATATGGAATCTTACCGTCTCACGGTCCTTAATTAGATGTAAGTTAACTTCATTACAATATTCATCTTTTTAGAGGAAGGAAAAAAGATCTTTCTATCTGGGAAGTACAAATTTACAAATGAGTGACTGATGTGTGTGTTTGGATTGACTTGGGAAAAGAAACGTACACTGTAAAAAACGAGTACATTTTAACATTTGGAGTTGTGTAAAAGCAGCGGTGGGATTAAAGTGAATTTGGGGTGAGATCATATCAACTTGGTTTATGAACAGAAACAAGTTCCTCACATTTCTGTTTCATAAACAAACCAGAAAAAAAGTAATTTTATAGTTTTTGGCTCTAGTTTTTGTTTATTCCTCTAGAACATAGGTACGTGTGTTTTCAAACAAACCAACTGTGTGGACGCTTCGTTGACTTTGCAGACGTTTGTTGTGGATCGGGGGTGGGGGACTAAACGAATGAATCTGGATCTTTGCTCTGTGAGTTGGATTCCTGTTCAGATGTCCGGCTCGACTTTTTGGTGTTTCGTGTTTTCAGACTGGAGTACAGATGCTTTTATTAGCTGTGATTCAGCTTTTTACCTCTAAACTCATCCAAGGTCATCCAGCTGACTCAAACTGACTTCACAACTGTTGTTGAAGTTTCTTCCTTCTGTTTATTCTGATACTTGAATCTTTTCTGTGGTGCACCAACTTTTTTAAAACACCTGAAAGTTGCTCAGTAGTTCTGGAATCAGCCCCTGTTCCTCTGCACTGTGATCCATTACTCATGCCTGATTGGACACTTTAAAAATCCACTTCCTGTCTTGAGTGTGACGCCAGAACAACCCTGTTGGACCGTAATGCCCCTCCCCCATCATCTGAAGGGAACCAAGTTTTGTTCTGAGCAAGGTTCTGGTGCCGCTCGGTGCCGGGTTTTACCCGGAGCTGTTTGAAACGCAAAACTAGGATCAGCTTCCTGTCTGAGGACCTCAGCAGCTGCTGTCACATCTGTTTCACGAATTTACACAAACACACAATAACACACACTTTACACAAACACACAACACACACTTCACATAACCTCTCCTCATACCACACACACACCCCAACTGTAATGCATGCCCATTTAACATCATGACCTACTTGTAAACACAAACAGCTGACGTTTTGGAGACAAATGACAGCTGACCAATCACAGCCAGACTCTGACTGTGCTCTCTCTCGCTGCAGGCACCTCGGCCGATCGAGGGAGGCTGAGGGTCCGGTCCGAACGGCCACGGTAAGACCAGCAGCTGTGCGTCTGTTAAGTAAATGGAAATCTTTTTAGGCAGAGTCACTTTAAAGTTTAGTTTTTTCGTTGATTCAGGTGAAACTAAAGACTTGATGTCTGATGGAACAAACAGGAAAACCTGGACAGGATTTCTGGATCGTCTTCGTGCTTCTGTCAGCAGCTCATCACAGATGTATGTTTAAAGTCTGAATAAACTAACTTCTGATCATCAGTTCAGTTGCAGCTAGCAAAACCACCTGTTTTCCTCCCGCTCAGAGCTGCAGCACCCCGATGTGACCAGCAGGGGGCAGTCGGCCCACGCTCCAGAAGATGGACGCCCTTTTTGGTTCCGTTTGATAATAAATGAAGCAAAAAGAAAAACTGATTTGTGTTCAGTTTGTTGTTCTTCACCACTTTGTCAAGTTCAGAGTTTTCAAACCAACTCATCTTCATAAAGTAGACGAGATGTTTAGAGGAAGTGAGTTTAGAACCGGTGCTGATGTGACCCAGATGGTCAAACAGAACTTCTCTGTGGCCCTCTGAGCGGTTCATCCTCCACCTTTTCTGCTGCCTTGCTTCGCCGCCTCCAGCTGAGTTTCAGTTAAGGCTAAAGGTGCAAAGTTTCCGCTGCAGGAACAAACGGCGGTCCCGAGTGTTGGCTGTCAACGCTGGAGGAGGTCCAGTCCAGACGAGGCAAGACAATCCGGTCTGGATGTGGGTCAGGTTCATGCTGTTGTACCCGGGCTGCTCCCAGGAACCCAGTCACCTCATTAACCCATTAACTTGTGACGGTTGAATATTTCTGGTTTAATCTATGCAAGATAAGTTAGAGAAGTAAGGTTAGTTATGAGTCAGAATTACCACCCTACTTCTGGATGATCCGAGGTTTAGTCCAACAACCTCACAGCTGTGTGAGCGTCAGACGTCTTTTACTTTGAAGGAGTTTGGTATAAAAAGTACAGTAAAGGCTTTTTATTGGCTTAAATACACATTTTTAATAGAAAGAATAGAATGTATATAGCAAGTAAAAGTCCAGATTTAGTTTGACTTGATGACCTTCAAGAGCATCAGGTTGCTCCATCTGGTGTTCTGGGAACAAAAGGGCCTAGTCCTGATCCCTGAGGAACACCTTTGTAAACAGGAATCTGGATGCTGCTTTCGTCCTCACCACATTAAAGAGAGACTTTCTTTCCCAGAATCCTGAATTATTCTTGATGACCTTTTATTTCATTAGGTTTTAGCCCGGAGGGGGTATTTTTAGTTTCCTGCAGCTGTTCCCTGATCTGTAAACCGATCCGGAGGAGGAGGGAAAAGTTAACGGCGTCCAGCTGATCGGCTCCAGCTCTGCATCTTTAATGATCATGAATCATTGATGGTGTCCTCCAGCAGAACAACTCCCCCCTCCTCCAGAGTTCAGGTCCATGTGCTGATGGTCAGGACTGCTTCCAGGTGAGACATGAGCGGAACCACTCCACCGACCGCCGTTCTCGGACTGGACGTTACCCGACCGTGGCTCCGTGGAGCTGTCCGGAAGAACCTGCTGACTGGTACTGATCCTGGAAGCAGAACCAGATCCGGAGCTCCGCTGAGGCTTCCAGCTCTTGTGGCTGCAGCCAAAGGCCCCCGCAGGCGGAGCAGCATGGCCCGACTCAGGTAAACCTCACCTGCAGGAGCGCGCGGCAGCTCAACCCAGGTCTTCAGTGTGACGTTTTCGTCTTTTATAAAAGTTTTAATCTTTAAGGGGAAAGTGTTAAAAGCTAAACATTTCTAAATGTGACCGATTTGATTTAAATGTTAAACTAAATGAAAGAAGATGGCGAGCAGCAACTACACTGAACAATAAACCATCCAACACCTGCAGATCCTTACCTTTATGCAGTATCACGTTTACCTGTACAAGTTCTGGTCTGGGACCCGTCCCTCATCACCCTGCACACCTGATGTCTTTCTGAACGTTGACCGGATCCCCAAACACGTGTTTATATATAAAAAATATCTAACCCTTTCAAAACAAAGGGTTTTCAGACATTTTAAAGACTTTAAGTCGCATTTAAAGTCATTTCATGTAAATAGTGTTGTTTATTAAAAATTATATTTAACAGTAGAGACTTGGTTTTGATTATAAAGCTACTGAACGGCTGTTTGAGTTTCGTTAGCTGTAATGAATCTAAATTCATGTTAAATGTGAATATAGTTAGGGATCTTCTGGCTGTGCTTTTATTTTGGTAGGGTGCTTTTACTACAATCTGAATGAGGTCCTTAATTCCATATTTAGTTATAAATCAATACATTAATGTTTAGATTCATGAGATTTTATTCTGTTTGTAGGTTTTGACTTTTAGACATGTGCCCCATAAAGTCCAATAGGTTCTGATCCCATGGACATCGGGACATCCGGGACACTCGGGTCTCTCTGAAGTTGATTCATCCCTAATCCTAACCTGGATGTCATCTCGACCCCCACCTGTCTCCACTTTTCATTTCAGCAGAAAGTTGCTGTCAAATCACAGCCTGACTGTTCCTGCCATGTCCCACTCGTCTACGTAAGTCAGTATGCCCCGCCCCCAGGACAGCCGGGCACGCTGGGTCGTAAATCTCAGGTGTGAAAAGTGAGCCGCCACCTGATAGAGCCAGGTGGTGCAGCTTTGGCTTCGCACACAAGAGGAAACCCGAGTGGCACACAAAGGCGGCTCTGTCGCCACCCAGCAGGTATTTGATGGCCTCTTTCAGAGGAGAGCAGGTTTTGAATAACCATCAAATTTAACCGGATGGAGTTCTGACGGGTGGATCGGATCACTGACGGGATCCAGACTGGAGCAGGATCTAGATGTTCTGCTGCTCAGTCAGCCTCACCTGGTGAGAACAAACACGCTCCTGCAGAACTTCAGTGTGCTGAGCCTGAGCAGGTAATAGTTCAGATAAGCGACTAAAACCAGCAGGAATGTTGGTGGACCGAGATGCATCTGCAAGGGTCTGGTGGTCCTGGTTTAGACGAAGAATGTAAACACAGTAGAGCCTTTAATTCTTTACGGTTCTGATTTACTTTAAAGGACAATAATTAAATTAGAAGAAGAAGAAAGTATCATTTCTATAGCGCCTCTCGAGATGAAAATCACGAGGCGCTTCACAAAATCAAAAATATAAAAAATAGTTTAGAAAATGGTTAAAATATATTTTAAATGAGCAAAAATTAGACAATTGTGATTATAAAACAAAATGTTGAGAGAGAGTGAACAGGAAAGAGGGAAATCCACTTATATCTGCTGTGGCTTAGTGGTGGTGCGTTCAGTAACTAGGAACACTGGTTGATAAGTGGTGGGGCGTTCACTGACTAGGAACACTGGTTGATAAGTGGTGGGGCGTTCACTGACTAGGAAAACTGGTTGATGTTAAGTGGTGGTGCGTTCACTGACTAGGGACACTGGTTGATTTTGGTGGTGGTGCGTTCACTGACTAGGAACACTGGTTTAGGTTGGTGGTGGTGAATTCACTGACTAGGAACAGTGGTTTATGATGGTGGTGGTGCGTTCACTGACTAGGAACACTGGTTTAGGTTGGTGGTGGTGCGTTCACTGACTAGGAACACTGGTTTAGGTTGGTGGTGGTGGTGCGTTCACTGACTAGGAACACTGGTTTAGGTTGGTGGTGGTGGTGCGTTCACTGACTAGGAACAGTGGTCTAGGTTGGTGGTGGTGTGTTCACTGACTAGTAACAGTGGTTTATGTTGGTGGTGGTGCGTTCACTGACTAGGAACACTGGTTTAGGTTGGTGGTGGTGGTGCGTTCACTGACTAGGAACAGTGGTCTAGGTTGGTGGTGGTGTGTTCACTGACTAGTAACAGTGGTTTATGTTGGTGGTGGTGCGTTCACTGACTAGGAAGTGGTTTATGTTGGTGGTGGTGGTGCGTTTACTGACTAGGAACAGTGGTTTGGTTGGTGGTGGTGTGTTCACTGACTAGGAACACTGGTTTATGATGGTGGTGGTGCGTTCACTGACTAGGAACACTGGTTTATAATGGTGGTGGTGTGTTCACTGACTAGGAACAGTGGTTTATGATGGTGGTGGTGCATTCACTGACTAGGAACACTGGTTTAGGTTGGTGGTGGTGCGTTCACTGACTAGTAACAGTGGTTTAGGTTGGTGGTGGTGCGTTCACTGACTAGTAACAGTGGTTTAGGTTGGTGGTGGTGCATTCACTGACTAGTAACAGTGGTTTAGGTTGGTGGTGGTGCGTTCACTGACTAGGAACATGTTTTATGTTGGTGGTGGTGCGTTCACTGACTAGGAACAGTGGTTTATGATGGTGGTGGTGCGTTCACTGACTAGGAACAGTGGTCTAGGTTGGTGGTGGTGCATTCACTGACTAGTAACAGTGGTTTAGGTTGGTGGTGGTGCGTTCACTGACTAGTAACAGTGGTTTAGGTTGGTGGTGGTGCGTTCACCGACTAGGAACACTGGTTTAGGTTGGTGGTGGTGCTGCGTTCACTGACTAGGAACACTGGTTTAGGTTGGTGGTGGTGCTGCGTTCACTGACTAGGAACACTGGTTTAGGTCGGTGGTGGTGCGTTCACTGACTAGGAACACTGGCTTAGGTCGGTGGTGGTGCGTTCAATGACTAGGAACACTGGTTTAGGTTGGTGGTGGTGCGTTCACTGACTAGGAACACTGGTTTAGGTCGGTGGTGGTGCGTTCACTGACTAGGAACACTGGCTTAGGTCGGTGGTGGTGCGTTCACTGACTAGGAACACTGGTTTAGGTTGGTGGTGGTGCGTTCAATGACTAGGAACACTGGTTTAGGTTGGTGGTGGTGCGTTCACTGACTAGGAACACTGGTTTAGGTTGGTGGTGCGTTCACTGACTAGTAACAGTGGTTTAGGTTGGTGGTGGTGCATTCACTGACTAATAACAGGGGTTTAGGTTGGTGGTGGTGCGTTCACTGACTAGGAACATGGTTTATGTTGGTGGTGGTGCGTTTACTGACTAGGAACACTGGTTTAGGTTGGTGGTGGTGCGTTCACTGACTAGGAACATGGTTTATGTTGGTGGTGGTGCGTTCACTGACTAATAACAGTGGTTTAGGTTGGTGGTGGTGCGTTCACTGACTAGGAACTCAGTATATGTTTGTGGTGGTGCGTTCACTAACTAATAACAGTGGTTTACGTTGGTGGTGGAGCGTTCAGTGACTAATAACAGTGGTTTAGGTTGGTGGTGGTGCGTTCACTGACTAGGAACATGGTTTATGTTGGTGGTGGTGCGTTCACTGACTAATAACAGTGGTTTAGGTTGGTGGTGGTGCGTTCACTGACTAGGAACATGGTTTATGTTGGTGGTGGTGCGTTCACTGACTAATAACAGTGGTTTAGGTTGGTGGTGGTGCGTTCACCGACTAGGAACATGGTTTATGTTGGTGGTGGTGCGTTCACTGACTAATAACAGTGGTTTAGGTTGGTGGTGGTGCGTTCACTGACTAGGAACATGGTTTATGTTGGTGGTGGTGCGTTTACTGACTAGGAACACTGGTTTAGGTTGGTGGTGGTGCGTTCACTGACTAGGAACACTGGTTTAGGTTGGTGGTGGTGCGTTCACTGACTAATAACAGTGGTTTAGGTTGGTGGTGGTGCGTTCACTGACTAGGAACATGGTTTATGTTGGTGGTGGTGCGTTCACTGACTAATAACAGTGGTTTAGGTTGGTGGTGGTGCGTTCACTGACTAGGAACATGGTTTATGTTGGTGGTGGTGCGTTCACTGACTAGGAACAGGTGTTTAGGTTGGTGGTGGTGCGTTCACTGACTAGGAACACTGGTTTAGGTTGGTGGTGGTGCGTTTACTGACTAGGAACACTGGTTTAGGTTGGTGGTGGTGCGTTCACTGACTAGGAACACTGGTTGATGTTGATTTATTTTTTGAGAGATTATTTTCCATAGAGAAGCAGGTGATGTAGCCCCGCCCCCCTCTGGAGCTCCATGGCTCGGGTAGAAACATCATTCAGTGTTTAAACGGGCCACATGAAGTTCTCATGACTGAACTGATGTTCTGGTTTGATGGGTTTTGGAGGTTTTCCCTCAGAAGGATCCAAAGTCCCTCATCCAGCACTTGAGTCGTCATGCTCCTCATTTCCTGGCTTCTTGTTGACTTTTTGTTTTTGTCCCTGGTGTCTCCTCAGCCTCAGTGAACCTTCCCTCTTCGCTCCAAGCGAGGACGTCGTCTTTGACAGATTCTCCCACCGTCATCACTCCAGTGTTTTACACAAACGACATCCACCTCCTGCATCTCTGAGCAAATCCTCCACCTGGAACTGCCAGCCACTCGGAGGTCGGGAGTTTCAGAGCTCCAGACCCGTCTTTATTCACTTCTCCCAGGGGATCCGGCCTGCCACCCGGCCTCGACCAGCGAGACGACATTCCCACAACCCGGCCCTGAGCTCAGAGAGGTTTCCAGCTGCTCAGCGTCAGAACTCCTCGTCCTCTCAGGGGGAACCTCTGTTTGTGGTGGGGAGAACGTGTGTTCTGAGCTGCAGTCGGCAACCTCCTCCTCCTGTTGCTGCTCCTCCAGCTCGCTCACAGCTTCATGTTTTCCTGCCCAGTGAGGTGGAGGGAGAGGAGGCGGATAGTGAGTCTGTAGATGAAGGCTTCATGGACGAACTGCACAGCAAGATGAGCTCCCTGAAGCTCCTGAGGAGTTCAACACAGACGGTCACAGAGAGCTCATAGGAGCAGTTGGCCTCACACACACACACACACACACACACACACCTGGAGGTGACTCTCGAGGATGTAAATATCGTACAGAAAGCACAGATCAGATTCTCCTGATGATTATCAGTCTGAGAGAAAAGATGAAATGTGGTTTTATGCTAAAGTCGTAACATTTAGCCTGTTGTGGAGTGTGATCCTGCCTTCCCCGTCGTAGAGAAACAGGACGGCTGGAGTGCTTCTCGTTTGGTGTGGGATTATTTAGTCTGGGTTTGAAGTTTTTCAGCTGAACCGAATGAATTAAAGGTTTTACAAAATATTCTGCTTCCTGATTAGAATCATTGAGTTCAGGTCTGAACAAGCTGAGTGTTTTTACGCTAAAGTTGGTCAAATATGGTAAAGTTGAGAAGAATCTACTTTTGACTAAATAACAGATGTTCCTACAAGTTAGAGCTTAAAAAACTCTTATATTTATGTCTTGTTTTTCATAATCCTAGTTAATTCAACCTATACATTAAATTAAGAAAGTGTAAATAAGTATTCACCTAATCTGACAGTATTCTATTAGCTTTAGCTTAGCATAAACAATGTAAATGAATGGTAACAGCTAGCATTTCGTGTGAAAAAGTCTCGACTCAATAATGCTTGTATATTTTCTCGGTGACCCCAGTAATCGTATACAAACATAACGGTAAATGATAAATGGCCTGTACTCACAACACCATCAGTCATTCACACACTGGTGTTGATGAGCTACGATGTAGCCACAGCTGCCCTGGGGCTCACTGAGAGGCGAGGCCTGCTTAACGCTGGCACCTCTCCGACCACCACCCGCAGGTAAGGTGGGTTAAGTGAAAATTAGTCTATCTCCAGAGTTTAGTGAGAAAAAAATGTCTGCAACTGTCTTGCATAAACAACGTAAGTGAATGGGAACTAGTAGCATTTGGACTGCAAATGACTCCATGACACCAATTATTCTCGTTGAGCTCAATAATCATGTCGACTGAAGTAAGAAGTAACACGAAGTACTTGCAGGAGCCAGTTTAATCTTGGAACTATATTAGGACAAAGCACCGCTGTAAGCCGCCGCTGCAGCCAGCGCGCATGGATCTAACAAGAGCCGCCCGGCTTCTGTAAACAAAGGTACACGTGCGATCTGCGCGTGATTAATTTCCCTGGTTAGTAACGGGCTTAATAGAAGGAATGCCTGTTACCTGTGCAGCACAAGGGTGTGGAAACAAGCCGAAGACGTACAGCACCCGGATATTTCACGTTATTCCCACCGACGCGGACCGGAGAAAAGCGTGGTTTGATGCTCTGGGACTTCCAGAAAAACCCGTTTTGGAAAATAAAAGATGTATGGTTTGTGAGGAACATTTCACCAAGGAGGACTACTTTGAAAAAATGCAGCATTCGACCCAGACAATGGTGCGGCGGCTGAAAAAGACGGCAGTCCCGTCCTTGTTTTGTAAACAACCAAAAGTAAGTAGATAATACTAAGTGGTCTTTTGTTTAATCTCATTTCTTGAGTGTTGCTGGGCTATTAAAATGTTCCATAAGCGTGACGTGACCGCCCGATTATTACACAACATTTACAACCTTTCTGTGAATAAAACCACCTAGCACTGCGGTAAAGCCAGCCTCCACAGTGAGCCCTCACTCGATTTTGCTAGGCGCACGTGTTCAAAGCGTTACGGTAGAAGGTCGGGCTACTTTTTTTCAAAATAAAAGCCCATCAGAAAAGTATTTTCTGACTGATTATTTGAAAAACTGAATGCAAAAGTTACCAAATTATAGTTATGTCGCCATTTAACAGATATTTAAAATACATTACAAATGGTGGAAATGCCTAAAAACAAGTTTTGACAATCCTTTTTAAATAGAGAGAGACAACAGTTTGCCTGAAGATGGATGTTTAAGATGTCCCCGCCCAGAGTGCATGACCTCACCCAAGATGTCGACGAAGACATTTACAGCTTTCATATTACATAAGGTGAAGGGGATCACCCTTAGCTTTTCATCCTTTGACAAAATTCCTAATAAAAAAAAAAAAGGTTGGATCTTGTGAAATGTTATGAAAACTGCTGTGTCTCATTAGTCTCCATTAGGGACATCATTGAGAAATGGTTTTGAGTATTAAAATCAATTAACCTAGGAGCTATTGCAATAAATCACTTAATTTTTTATAAAAATCCTAATAAAAATGATCAGCTCTTGTGAAATGTGATAAAAACTGCTGTGTCTCAGTGGTCTTCATTAGTGACATCATTGAGAAATTGTTTCGAGTTTTTTGACTGATTTACCTAGGAGCTATTGACAAAAATTACTTAATTTTTGATCAAAATCCTAAGAACAAAGGTTGGATCTTGTGAAATGTTATAAAATCTGCTGTGTCTCATTGGTCTGGTGTACTAGCATCATTGAAAAATGGTTTTGGGTATTAAAATCAATTAACCTAAGCGGTATTGAACGAAATCACAGAATTTTCCATGAAAATCCTAATAAAAAAGATCAGATCTTTTGAAACGTGATAAAAATGGCTGTGTCTCATCGGTCTAGTTTAGTAACATCGTTGAGAAATGGTTTTGGGTATTTAGAGCAATTAACATAGATCCTTTTGAAAAAATATATCTTAATTTTTGATAAAAATTGTAAGAAAAAGATCGGATTGTATGAAATGTGATAAAAACTGCTGTGTCTCATTGGTCTGGCTTAGTAATACAACTGAGAAATGGTTTTGTGTATTTAGATTGATCTACCTATGATCTATTGAAAAAAATCCCTTAATTTTGGAATAAAATCCTGATAAAAAAGATCAGATTGTATGAAATGTGTTAAAACTGTTTTGTCTTGTAAATGTAGTTTAGTAACACAAGTCAGAAGTAATTTTGAGTCATTTAGGAAATTATTGTGGAAGTTTTTTATTTTTTTGGACTCGTTTACCAAGGACTACAAATTTGTTGATAGTCCCTAAGCGAACCACCGTTCCCATTAGCGAGTCCTCGGAATTCAGCTAACCGCTGTCTGTGCCGCAGTGCACGGCATGAAGACTTATCGGAATTACCGCTGACCGTGTAAACCAGTGTCTGTCGAATATCCAACGTCCAACTTCAAGCTAACTTCACCGCATTAAATAGATAAAAAGACCTGGGGACTCTATTCGTTTTTATACAATTTACTTTCCCTGCCAGTGATAGATGAAGTGGCTTCCATTTCTTTAAGTCCCATTTGACTTTTTCGAATAGCGAACTAAAATTTTTGCCATATAGATTGTGGAGATCTCTAATTATATTTATGCCAAGATATTTAAAGCCGTTCTTGGTTATTTTGAAAGGTATAGCACTGACAGGATAGCATTCACTTTTACTGAAGTCCAGGTTGTACCCAGAGAAGGAGCCAAAGCTGCTTAGCGTGTGGATTATATGAGGGACACATGAAACAGGCTCAGATACGTACATTAACAGATCGTCTGCATAAAGGGACACTCTCTGCTCTCTATCCATCCTGAGGATCCCTGCAACTGATGGCAAAGTTTTGAGTGTAATGGAAAGGGGCTCTATGGCCAGGGCGAATAACAGTGGACTGATCGGGCATCCCTGACGGGTACCCCTAGACAATTTAAAATGACCTGAACGTTTACCATTTATTATACAGGCTTTGGTTGATGTGTATAGAAGTCTTATCCATGAGATAAAATTAGGTCCATATCCAAATTTCCTCAAGCAAGCAAGCAAATAAATAATCCCATTTCACCCAATCAAATGCTTTCTCCGCATCCAGCGTGATGACCGCCTCTGGCACCATGCCGGACGCAGGATAATGGATAACATATAGGAGCCGACGGACATTTGTGAATGAATGGCGGCCATAATTGTGTGTTTTCAGCAGCATTTCTGTTGCTGGTAATCTAGAAACGGTTAAATAAATAAATAAAATCCTTTAAAATGACACTAGAAGAGGCACAAGCCTGATGGAGGACTTACATTTACTAACGTGGGTCAGACCCAACCACAGAAGAGCTGAAGCTGGGTGGTAAACACACACAGGTAGCTCTAATAACACCTGAGCTCCATGACGTGTGAGACTGATGCATCAGTGTTACAGCGGGACTAAAGACATGATCAGAAACAGGTTACAGCTGGATGATCTAGGAAGGCAGAAGATCAGGACGTCTGAGCGGTGAACAGGTGAGCGGACCTTCAGGACGTCCCGCTGTCACGCTAAGAAGGTCATGGCTGCAGATCCACACCTGCAGCTGTAGATATTCATCACGCCTTCCTTGTTCTTAATGCTCTTGGATGAAAACTTCTGCCTCTTTAGCTCCTGATCAGCTGATGACAGCTTCAACACACCGCGCTGCTTAACGCACGCATTTCCTTATCGGTAACAGAAACAACGTTTTGATAAAAGAAGACGGTAATTAGATTACTTTATTTCAAACGGCGTTATTCCCATCACTGCTCTGTTGGGTCTACAGCAGCAGCACTTGAGACGGTGAGAACACTGAGGGTCTCCGCCCACCCGGCCAATCATCATCGTGTTTGTAAGTGCGTTACCGACACCTCTCTCTCCTTGGCTGCAGCTGAAGTGTGGCGGTCAGAAAGCCTCACGCTGCTGCTCAACGTTCCCTCCATCCCCAGTAACGGCGTTGTAACAGTGGGAAAAGTAATCAGATTATTCTGTTACCTAACAAAAGAACGCCGTTAGTAACGCCGTTATACTTAAACGTCGTTCCTCCCAACACTGCCTGTAACCGTCATCCCACAGAGGAAGTGTAGCAGGAGAAGTTGTGTGTGACCCAACCGAGCCGACGGCACTTCGTTATGTGGGATACTTTACTCTCCAAGTAGGAAAACGTTGACGTTAGCTCTGGCGATCACGCGGCGCACCCCACAGCACAGCAACGACTCGCCAAAGTTGCGTAATAAAACCGATCAAATAAACAACAGGTTACATTAAGCCGCAAGAACGAGACTAAGGATGACGTTGTCAGGCCGGTAAACGGGGCGGTCGCGTCGGTGATGGCGTCACGAGTAACATGAATGAATTCAACTTTATGGGAGCCGATTTAGGACATAGATATGTACATAAACACATACATGTTTATATGCACGTGATTTAGGATGGGGACTACATTATGACAAAGCACTGCTGCAAGGCGCAAGGATATGACGCAGCGAGCGGCTCCAAATGACATCTACTTCCGTAAACAAACGCGTGCGCTGCAGTTTTACCTCCCGTAAACGGTAAATGGTCTGTGTTTGATATAGCGCCTTCTAGAGTCCTGGAACCCCAAAACAAAAACATTCACCAGTGCAGTAAATTCACCATCGCCTCATAACGTCACAGCTGCATCATTAAAGTTTTTTTGCACATCTTTTTTTATTTTATATGTACTTGCAGCGATGCAATGGACAGGACACTTTTACACGTTTGTTTTCACTGTTGGCCGAGCGTGTTGCCAAAGCTGCTGACTAGGGTCATGTCACGGAAAGCTGATTGTTTCAAGGTTGATAAAATGTCTCAAGAAAGTACCTTATTTCAACCAAATGATGTCTTCACTGTGCCAAGAGTAATGTTTTAATCATCTATGGACCCATCTCTGCTCTGAAACGTTAAATCACATTATACAGTTCCTTTTAAGTGAATTACCTACATGTCTTGTACTGAGATGTTTGCAGATTAAATGTTACAGATGATCAGTTTAACTGGCTCAGAAGCCTTAAAAGACATCAAGAAACTGTTTTCTCTTTGGGACATTCTCATTTCAGCTTCCGTGTGACCTGTGCGGTTGTTGGAACGTCACAGGATTAACCCGTATTTGTATAATTTACAATAAAAACTTGTTTCCCCTGTCTAATACTGTTTCATTCTTACGATGTCCTCAAGTTTAGAAATTCAGGTCAAACAATATAAAGTGGTACAATTCTAGTTATTTAAGGTTGGGCTATGTTTGAATGATGGAATTGAGTGCATCATATAGATTGGTGCTACCTATTGAATGGGTAGAATACAGAATAGAATATTAGAAAATTCTCTATTCTTTCTTATCGGGAGACAAAGAAGCATGTTGGAGAACACGTGTAAAGTTCCTGGATGTCCTGGGATATCCAAACTTTGCCCAAGCTTCTGCAAGAACTAGATTGTTGGGGGAAATACAGCAGGGCAAAGAGCATTTAGCCACCATGCAGTGACTCAAACTCTGTGCAAAATCTGCTTTTGACCATTATAGTCTGTGTTTTAGTTAAAAAAAATCAGCTCAGGCAGGTTATTAAAACAAGCAGTGTTTTCATCTGAAAGTTTGAACGGGAATGTGATTTTCTTTTTGTAAAAATGAGCAGAAGACATAAGAATTTTTTATTTTTCTGCAACTTTTCAGTCAAATTATTAGAAATGTGTACATTCTGCTTTTCCCCCTTTTGAATGAGTTAATAAAACCGACGACAGGGGGCAGTAGTGATCCCCTCCAAACCGCCAATGAATGCCTCGAAGGAGAAAAGCGCAACCTGCAAATGCTGCACAGTTGGATAAATGAAAAGTAATTGTTCCGTTTTAGGGTTTCTGCTGAGAAGTAGCTCATCGTTGCCTTTTTAAGTTTTTAATATCGATGTGAGCATGTCGGAAGCTGGAGACGAAGCCGAACATCAGGTCGCCAGCCAGTCACCGCCTGAAGCCGCGGTAATCTGCACGCTTTTATTGTTGCTCTATTTGTCATTGAAGCGGCTCCAGATCCACCCAGTTAACTTAGAACAAAGTTAGGTAGTGTTTAAAATACACATGCACACACTCAAGCTTGTGTTTTCAATTAGAAACGATACATTTTTGACCCAAGAGCAAAGCTAACTGGGTGCTAACGGAGAAGCTAGTGTTAGCCTAGCAAACGGTGAACTGCGTTTCTGAGATTTTCATGTAATAAAATCAAACATTAACACGTCTGAGTGGAACGAAATTGTCGTAGAAAGCGATGAACAGCAGAAACGAGCAAAAAGACGAAACCCCATTTTTAAGCAATCGGCTGCAGCTGCAAGCTAACTGGTCTCGCGAGACTTCAAGTCACGCACATACATTCTAAAGTGTGTAAGGTGTAGTTTCTAGTTTAAATAGTTTATTACTCATGTTGTATTATAAAGTTTTACAGTTTATACGCGTACGTTGGCGTACTTTTAACTCTAGTAATCATAAGGGGAAACGACCCTTATAACAACAAGAAATAAGGTCTTTTGTTTACTGGCTAATGTGTGCTCCAGGGCGGCTGTGGCTACAATGTAGCGCATCACCACCCGCGTGTGAATGGGTAAATTATTGTGTTTTAAAGCGCTTTTGGGGGGGGGGGGGGGGGGGGTGTAATATGGTGATGCTGCTAGAGAAACCTGGAGCCTCCGGGGCAGAAAATCCTTTTCTCGTCCCTCAGTGGGGAAATTTTGGTGTCAAAACAGCAATTTCTATTTACACCAAGAGCAAAAAAAATGGAGCATATAGAATGAGGAGTAAACAAGATTAGAGTAAAAAACAGAAAACGTAAAGCAGAAATACAGATTTAAATTCCAAACACATTTTTAGGAATAAAATATAAAAATATGAGATGGTGAGGTAAGCTACCGTAATTTCCGGCCTACAAGCCGATATTATTCCTTGTGCTTTGAAGCCTGCGGCCAATATCATGGTGCGACTCGTGCAGATTTGTTTTGGCCAACAACCAATAGAGGCACGGCAAAACGTTAAGCGCGGAAGAAGACGCTCTTTGATTTAAAGCGGCACGTTTACACATCAGACACACCCTCGTCATGGAAACCACGCGGAGGAATGCATACGCTGCAGCTTTCAAGTTAAAAGCGATCGATCTGGCCATCAGGCAAGGAAACAGGGCCACCGCGTGGGAGCTTGGCATAAATGAGTCAATGGTGCGACGTTGGAGGCGGCAGCGGGAAGAACGCAGTCAGTGTAAAATAACAAGCGGATCGCCGGAATTGGAAAACATTCTTGAAGACTGGGTGAACACACAAAGAGCAGACGGCCGGGGTGTTTCCACTGTGCAGATCATTACTAACCAGGCATGTTTTGTGTGCAGTTTTTATTTTCTAATCCTCCAGGGCTTATTAGTGCTGTGTCAGCGCTGTTCTTTTCAACTAAACATGCAAATTACCGGTAATAACGTGTCAGTGCTGTTTTTACTTCATAACATCCAGAAACATGAATGCTATCAGCGCTGTTTTCTTTTCTAAACTTTCAGGCGCGTTCATCCATGTTTAAAATTCGTTTTGTTGAATTAAAACATCAACTAAAAACCTCCGTGTAGCGTCTTTCTGTCTGATTATCTTAGGTTATGGCCGTGCATGCGCTGTGCGCCGCGGCGTGTGTGTGTAGAAAACCTTTTTTTTTTGTTTTGTTGGTGCGGCTTATATTGAGGTGCGCTCTATAGTCCGGACATTACGGTATTCCCAACAATAGAGGCCTATAAAACTCATATTTTATATACATAAACATTAATATTTACACATTAATTTTCCAGTCTCTGTTTGCTTCAGAAGGTCTGATGGGAATTCTGCTTTCTGCACAGGAAACCGGTGAAAACCACAGCGTGTCCATGGAGGAAGCTTCAGAGCCAGGAACTTCGGCCGATGTTGGAGACCCAGAGTCGGGGGGTGAGTCCTCACGCAATCTCCCTGAAGTGGAAGAGGGACAAGAGCAGGAGAACAAGCCAAACAATCAGGAAACGGAACATCATTCTTCCTCGGAGGAGTCAATCAAAGCGTCGGAATCTGAAATAGAAAATTCGGAGATGAAGACTGATGATGAGCCGGAGCTTAAAGAGGAAATGAAAACAGTCCGGAGCAAAAGTCCAGAGGAGACTGCTGCAGGACCAGAGGACAAGACCTCTGATGACAAAGACGATGTAAAACAGACAGATGATGACATGAAGACGGAGGAGGAGAAGGATGGGATACAGGAAAAGTCTTCTCCATCAGGAGACGAAGAGGATGTAAAACAGACGAAGGATGACATGAAGACGGAGGAGGAGAAGGATGGGATACAGGAGGA